>NW_005354174.1:1080801-1087465 GCF_000412655.1 Myotis brandtii
GGGGGCTGCCCCCTTCCTGCGCCTCCCCGCGCTGTGTCCGGAGCCCGGCTGGGGACACCCGGAGACCCGAGGTCCCCGGTTGAGCCGGTCTTTCCGGCCGGGGTGATTTTCGTTTAAAGATTAATGGTGAGGCCAAGCTCTTAATTATTCTCCTAGGTGGGAGGCGGCAGGAGAAATGTGTTAATATTTGATAAGGAACTGAAGGCGCTTCCAGCGGCGGGGCGCGGGGACCGGGAAGCACCTTTCCTATGGGGACACCCGGAGACCCGAGGTCCCCGGTTGAGCCGGTCTTTCCGGCCGGGGTGATTTTCGTTTAAAGATTAATGGTGAGGCCAAGCTCTTAATTATTCTCCTAGGTGGGAGGCGGCAGGAGAAATGTGTTAATATTTGATAAGGAACTGAAGGCGCTTCCAGCGGCGGGGCGCGGGGACCGGGAAGCACCTTTCCTACTACCTCCCGGGTCCCACCCCCTTCCCGAAGCCCCCTCTGCCCGTCCCCGGCTCAGCTCCCCCTAAACCATGGTCCTGGGTGCCATCCGACCAAACCTCCTCTCCAAAGCCAGGTGCCCCTCCCTTTGAGCGCGGAGTGGGGGGCGAGGGAGCCTCTGCAGCAGGGGGAGCGGGTGCGGGACGGGGCGCAGGACAGCCTGGCCGCCTGGGGGAGAAGGGCCCGGTTGAGGGGCATCTTGCAGCGACACTCGGGAGAGGAGGAAAGAGAAAAAAAGGCAGTGAAGGGGTTCAGAGCAGGACTCCCCGCGATGTGCCGCTTGGGCCTGTGAGTGATCTTGAGCTGAAGGCAATCGAAAAACTGTTACCTCTCCCTGGAAGACTCTATATTGGGGCCTTACCAATCAGAAGAGTCATTACCAGAACTGACCTTTTAGGACTTAGTTCTGAGGCAGGGCAGACTTCTAACTATTGAGCATCTGCTCTTCTTATTGTTTTGGATGTGGACTGCCTCCCCTCGGAAGCCCCAAGGCGCCTTACCTCATCCTTAGCCCAGAATGCCATATGGACCTCATTTTCCCTTTCGCGGAACCGCTCATGCATGTGGGGTTCCCACACGTACATATGAGATTAAACTTGGTCATTTTCTCTTGTTAATCTGTCTCAAGTCTATCTGGTGATCCGACAGCCGAAAGACCCCAGGAGGGTAGGAGGGTAGGGGAAAGTGTGTCCCTCCCTTTCACAGCAGGACTTGAACATTTCTATTTATTTATTGATTAATTTCTTTTTATTGATGAAGGGGAAGGGAGAGATAGAAACATCAATGATGAGAGAGAATCATTGATTGGCTGCCTACTGCACATCCCACACGGGATCGAGCCCACAACCCGGGCATGTGCCCTTGACTGGAATCGAACCTGGGACCCTTCAGCCCGCAGGCCGACGCTCTGTCCGCTGAGCCAAACCAGCCAGGGCTGAACGTTTCTATTTAGAGTTGGACCTTTGAAACCTACTTAAGCAGACAGGCTCAGTAGAAAGAGGAAGGTTTTGCAATTAATTCGGGTGTTTTGTGGCTGTGTGGCCTCGGGTAAGTCACTCTCCGTTTTCTCATTTACAAAGCAGGATGGTAATTAACTCCACGTGTGGTTTTAAGGGTCCCCGTAAGCCAGTGGGTGTATGGGCTCCGTGTGGTGCGTGATGGCTCTACCGCTGGCCCGCGCCAGCCAACCGGGGCTCGATCTCAGCTGCCCCCTCACACAACCTGCGCTCCTTTTAAGGCCTGGGCCCTGCTTTCCTGCACCCATTTCATCCCTCAGGGAACTTGAGGCCGGAGAAGGACGGGGCTGCACAGAGTCCCCAGAGCGTCTGCTGCCGTGAGCGGAGGGGAGAGGATGGGGGCCCCTCAGTCGCAGCCTCCGGGCCAGGACCTTCGGAGACTTTGCCCAGGACACATTTGGGTTTCGCTGAGCTGGTTTTCAGGATCCCTTCCTCCCCCCAGAGTGGGAGGGTGGGGTGTCCAAGGTCCATCGGAGGGAGATTCTTCAGTCGTCTCTACAGAAGGGGGGTCAGGGGTGGGAACGTCAAGGCTGGGGGACAGTGGCTGGGTGATTGGCGATGGTGGTTAGTCTCTCACTCTGCTTCTGGTTAGGGCAGGTAGACTAGGGGGAACCTGGAGCTTGGAGCCAAGACCTAGGTGTGGGTAGCCCCCCTCCTTCCCGGGCCCTCTTGGCGGGGGGGGGGGGGGGGGGGCCATCTCTTGCCTTAAAGCCAGCTCTCTACCCACGGCCCACAGACAGACCTGACCCCTGGCCTTGGCCCCATCAACATTGTGTTTTCCTGGCTCCTGCCTCCTGAAGAGGGTAGTTACAAGAGCATTCATCCAAGCAGGTCAAAAGTTTCTATGATTAAGACAGTGGATCAGAGGTTACCATTACAAACGCAGGAGCCGTAGCTGGCAGGAAAGAGCAAATTCCTAAGAAAGCTTAGCCTGAACCAAAGAGGCCCTGGGGAGGCTCAGAGGGGGTTCCGCCCTTCACAGCTGGCTCCCAGGACTCTGGTCTAAGGAAGGCTTCCCTTGGAGTGGCTTTCCCATGAGCCTCCAGTCCAACTTGACCTTGGAGGCCCCTTCTGCCTCCGGGACCTCTGAGAGGTGAAGACACAGGAGGATTGTAACAAGGAGCTCGCCGGTGCAGGTGGCCTCCCACTCATCGTCTCCTGGGACACTCACTCCTGCCTGAGGAAGAGCGTAGGGCTCAGAAGTCCGTGAACTCGCCCGCAGAGAGAGATTAAGCCAGAGGCAGAGGCAGCCAGGGGTCCGCTCCAGCGTCAGAGCTCTGCCACCCGCAGAGGGGCCTGCATGGGGAGTGGCCGCTCGCCCTTGCAGAGTTGACCCATATGGGGGTTCCAGAGGCAGCAACTCCAGGGGCAGCAGAGCCCTGTCCAGGGGAAGACGCTCAGGGACTGTCCCTCTCTGGAAGTGGCTGCCCCAGCAGGGGGCCTGGCCCCCTCCAAGAGGGCCCGGGAAGGAGGGGGGCTGATCCAGAGCTGGGGGACTTGAACACCCAAAGTGGTTCTGAGGGTCCCGGAGCAAGAGGGTGTCCAGCTTTCTGTGAGTGCTCACTCCTGGCCTCAAACTCTTCCTCCCACTCCCTAGCGAGACCCTGACCTCCTCCTGGCTCCCTCCCCACCCTGTCCCCATTCCAGGGACCCAGAGAAGGTGGGTTTGGATGGGGGGCGGCCCAGGCAAGAAGGTGGGGGGGAGGGGGGATGCTCAGAGGACTGAGCTCAGGCTGAGTGGGAAGCCGTGCTTTTCTTAGAAATTTCCTCATCCCTGAATTCTTTCCAACTCGGCTTTTGCCATCTGTGCACTTATAAGAGGCCAGAGGGAGGGAGGCAAGGGAAGGGAAGGGCTCAACAGGGACTTGGCTGAGTTCCAGGCTACCTGCAACACGCCTGCTTTCTCATTTAGTCCTCCCCCCAGCCCAGTGAGGTGGGTGGTGGTGTTCCACTTTACAGATGATAAAACTGAGGCTTAGCGAGATTAAGTGACTTGCTCCTAAACCCACAGCTCCTCAGCCAGAATTCCAGCTCCAGCTCCGGATCAAATGCTTTGTCCACCCTGCTGGTCCAGCCTTTAAAAATATATATATCGATAGACTTTAATTAGAGCAGGTTTAGGGTTACAGAAAACTGAGCAGAAAGCAGAGGGCTCCCGTGTGCTCCTTCTGCCCCTGCACAGTCTCCCTCTTGTCAACATCTTGCATTTGTGTGGCATGTTTGTGGTGCAGCCTTTCTGCAGAGATGCTGGTTCTACCAGCCTGAGGCAGAGCCGGGGTGAGAACCTGAGTCTGTCTGGTCCCCAAACTCAGGAGTGTGGGGAGGTGGGACAGGGGCACAGGCTTGGCTGTCTTCCTTGCTGTGGGGCTGTGAAAGTTTAGCCAAGAATGGGTCTTACTAACAGAAGAGGGAGGGGCCAGCCTAATCTCCTGGAGGCATCGCCCCCGCTTGGTCAACTCTGGGAAGGCAGCCAGAACCTGGCTCTGTTGTCCTAATCCCCCTCCTCCCCTCTCACCTCCCTTCCAGGTTTGGGTTGGAGGAGGGAGGGGGAGGCTGATGAGAAACCTGGGGGCCTTGGGGCCCTGCCTGCCCGAGAAAGGAGAACCCCAGAACCCGTGTCTTGGGGAAGGATGACCAGCAGATGAGTCACAATTCTTGCGCTGCCTTCTTGCCCCATCCCCACCCACAGTTTCTTCTTAAGTGTCCTCTCCTAGGAACACGCCACCCCAACCCCAGGGGGGCTCTGACTCCAGGGAGATTTGCAGCCTCTGACCCCCTGTGCATGCACACGCGCACACGCACGCGCACACACACACACACCGGGTGTGGCTTGTGTGCACACAGTCCACGTGCGCTCCTAGGGGCCTATGGGTGCACAGGTGCACGGACACACGCACACAGGCCTCACTCCTGCCTCTCTCTGCTCCAGAGTCACATTGGTGCTACGCGGTTCAAGCCAAGGACTCTGAAAACTGCTTGGGTAAGTCCAGCGAGCCTTGGAGACACAAGGATGGTGGGAAGGACGAAGGACAAGGGTGCCCCGCCAGCCACATAGCAGCTCTGAACACAGGCACACACGCATGCGGTATACACCCCTGGGCTCGGGGGGCCCTACCCTGGCACCCCCATCACTGTCATCCGGAGGGGGCGTCCTCTGGGATGTCATTGGCAGCAGCAGATGGAGAGACATTGGACGCTTTCGAGTAACAAAGTGGAGACTGGCACTTTCTACTCAAACGCGGACCGCCTTCCAGCCGCTCCTTTGGTCCTGCCTCTGTGGTCGCAGGCCGGACCGGGCTGCCCACGGTCACCAGGGTTCAGGCACCAGGTTCCTCCCTGGGTCACATCCCACCTCCAGCCCTTCCAGGGGACCCACTCCTCACCTGCCCAGAGCCCTCCCATCCCCCTTTGAACTCCATCACACAGGTTATCACCACATTTCTCCCCTCACAGCCCGGCAGCCTGAGGCTGTCCCCTCCCCCAGAGCTCACAGCCACCTACTGGCCACCCTGTTCCCACCCTGTCCCACATCACTGCCCGGCCCGAGGCCTTGCCACACGTGAGCTGGGTGCTTGGTCCCGACCTCCAAGGAGCAGAGGAGGCCACAGCCTGGCGCCAGGCACCCCGACTCAGCCCGCCTTCTCTCCCTGCTCAGCGCCGGACCAGTGGGGTGGGCAATGCCGGAAGGACCGCCAGTCCCCCATCAACATCGTCACCGCCAAGGCACGGGTGGACGAAAACCTGGGACCCTTCTCCTTCTCCGGCTACGACAAGAAGCAGAAGTGGACTCTGCAAAACAATGGGCACTCAGGTGGGTCCCGGGTGGGCAGGATGGAGGCCTGGGCACCGGTCCAGGGGCCCCTGGGTTCTCTGAGGACAAGGAGGGCACACAGGCCCAGGTCCACTTTGCTGAGAAGCTGGAAGCTCGGAGGGAGGGGAGGGGAGGGAAGGGCAGGACAGGCTTTGGAAAGAAGTATTTGCAATACGTCATCAGATCAGTCTGGGGCTGGGAGGGGGCGGTGTTCTGGGAACAAGGAACGACATGTGCAAAGGTGTGGATGTGAAACAGCCTGGGAACTGCACGTGGCTCCGTGTGCATGGAGGACAGAGAGTGAGGCTGGGAGGGGCCTGGGCAGGTCACCCAGGGCTGAGGAGGTGGCTATTCCCCTGAGGACGCCAGGCCACCACAGAGGGGGGTTGGAGCAGGGGAGGGACCCACGGAGTTTCCTGTTTGGGGCAGTGGGAGGTATGCAGAGGGAGAGGCAGATAGGGGGGCCCCCCCGGGGAACCGTCGAGGGCTGTGCCACCCATCCTGTCCCCTCCCTCCGGGTCCGGCCTGAAGCCCACAGAGGGTGGGACGCAGTTGAGGTCTTGCTTGGGTGGAGCTGGGAAGAGTGTTTGGAAGAAGCTAGGGGAGGTGGGTACAGGACTCTGCCCCTCCTGTGCCCTTCAGTGATGGTGTCGCTGGGGAACGAGGCCACAATCGCGGGAGGAGGCCTGGCCTCCCCATACCGGGCCAAGCAGCTGCACCTGCACTGGTCCAGGGTGCCGGATGCAGGCTCAGAGCACAGCCTGGACGGGGATCGCTTTGCCATGGAGGTGAGTGGCCCCTTCTGGGGTAGAGCCTTGGCTGGGAAAGGGGGTCCAGCCCCCACAATTTCCCTCTCCTTCTCTCTCACCTCCCACCAGATGCACATCGTACATGAGAAAGAGAACAAGAACGAGGCCCAGGACCCCAAAGACGAGATTGCAGTGCTGGCCTTCCTGGTGGAGGTGGGGCCCCGTCCGCCAGGGGCTGCTTCTTAGGATCCAGAGACCCAGGATTCGAGCGAAACAGGAGGGGCCTGGGGAGGCTCCTTGTTTCTCAGTGACTTGTACACCCTCCGGGGCATGGGCCGGGCGGGGGCGGGGGGCGCTCAGAGCCTCTCAGAGTCTCAGATGCAGAAGCTGCCTGCCCTCCCTACCCCCAGACCAGGAGAACACATTGGGGTCACCACCAGCTCCCCACAAGCCCCTCTCAAGCTCCCTCCCCTCCTTCCAGGCTGGATCCAAGAACGAGGGCTTCCAGCCGCTGGTGGAGGCCTTGTCTGCTATTCCCAGACCCAGTGAGTCAGGAAGTCCAGGAGGGGGAGCCTGGGGGTGATGGGAGGGGGGGGGACTTG
>NW_005354174.1:1092356-1092871 GCF_000412655.1 Myotis brandtii
TGGGGGTGATGGGGGGGGGGACTTGTTCCTCCAAAGGGCGGCCGGGCTCTCAGAGGGAGGTGTGTGAGGGGGGATCAGCGACTGGAGAACCCCCTCTTCCCCTCCACTGACAGCGCCCTTTCCCCACCCCCACCAGTGATGAGCACCGCAATGACCAAGAGCATCAGCCTGTTTGACCTGCTCCCTAAGCAGGAGAAACTGAGGCACTACTACCGCTACCTGGGCTCGCTCACCACGCCGGGCTGCGAGGAGAAGGTTGTCTGGACTGTGTTTGCGGAGCCCATTCAACTCGACATGGACCAGGTACACAGGGCCCGGCTGAGGGTGCAGCTTCCGCTGCTCAGCTCCCCAAAACGATTTCTCTGGATCCCCCCAGAGGTCCCCTGGGCTGGGGTGGGGCACCCCAGGGAGCTGAGGGCCTGCTGGTTGAATCCACAGACACTCCCTGCTGGAGACAGACAAGAAAGGTCCCAGCCGTCCCATCTCTGGGTTCAGGGCTGGAGGGGAGAGGCTGC
>NW_005354174.1:1092892-1094813 GCF_000412655.1 Myotis brandtii
AAGGCTGCACCCTGGAAAGGAGGTGGGAGTCGCCAGCTGAGGGCAGAGGACTTGTGTCCTGGGGAGAGGCGCCTGCGTGGGAGGGCCCGGCCGGTCAGGAGCAGCTGAGAGAGGGTCGGCGTAGCCACAGTGGGAAAACAGGTCGTTCCTTCCACAGACGGTCCTCCAGTCCCTATAACACACGAGCCTCTGGGGATGCAGCAGTGAGTCAGTCCCTGCCCTCCTGGTATTTTGTTCCCAGACGGTGGTTCTCAAAGAGTGGTCCCTGGGCCCACGGCATCTACGTCATCTGGGGACTTGCTGGACATTCAAATTCTCAGGCCTCACTCCTGACTGAATCAGAAAGTCTGGGGGTGCAGCCTGGCAGTGCAGCAAGCCCCCAGGTGACGTGCATGCATGCGCAAGTCCCAGGACCATGGTTCTATGGTAGCAGTAGTTGTGATCATGGGCCCTCAGAGCTGTCCACTTGGCTCAGGGAGGCTAATGGGAATTGAGCGCCACCAGTGCCCAGCACTTTACATCGCATTCTTATCCACATGGAAACCTGAGAGGCAGGGCTCAGAGAGGCAAGGTGACCGGCCTGGGGTCACACAGCAGGGCGACCGGCTCCACCTGTCCCTGCCCCTCTGCAGATCCTTGCATTCTCTGAGAAGCTGTACTATGACAACAACCAGAAACAGAAGATGACGGACAACGTCAGGCCCCTGCAACCCCGGGGGCAGCGCCCGGTGTTCAGGTCCCAGGCCCCCGGCCGACTGCTGCCCTTGCCGCTGCCCGCTCTGCTGGCCCCCACACTCACCTGCCTGGCGGCTGGCTTCCTCTGATGATGGCTCACCTCGGGACACTTGACCTCTGCCCTCTGCCCTCAGAGGGCTTGGGGCTCCCTTCCTCTGCTTCCCAGGTTGGACTTGGATGATGATTGAAAGAAATACAGATATATTTTTAGAGAAACCTTTCTCAGGTCTGTTTTGAGCTCCCACAACTACCCCGGCCCCGTTCCCCTCAACCTACCCCTGTTCCCGGGCAGGGACCTTAGGACCTGGACATGCCTTCGGAGCAGGGACCGCGTGGGTGTGAACTCCCTGTCTGCACCCCACGTGGAGGGATGCGAAGGCGCCTGGGAGCTCCCGCACAGTGAAAGCACAGAGGCCAGGCAGAGCCCACGGAGGCCCCAGCCAGCGCCCTCTCCTCTGTGCTGGGCGCGGTGGGCGACAAGAGTTCATTTATTTTCTGAAATACTTCTTGAGTGTCTATGTTCTGGACACTGGGGATGTGGCAGGGAATGAGACAGACGAAAACGCCTTCCCTCCTGGAGTTCCCATCAATAAAACAGACATGTTGTACGACGTCTCAGAAGGCAGTGCTGCTGTGGAGAAAGCCGGGTCAGGAAGGTGGGCAGGGAGGGCCTCGTGGGGAGGGACATCCGGAGGACCTGAAGGAGGCCAGGGAGGCCATCTGGAGCCGCCTGTGTTCAGGCCGAAGGAGGAGGATGGAGAAAAGAGACTGGGGTGGGGGGCACGCAAGAGGGAGAGGCTGTCTGAGGGGGGCCTCGAAGTAGGGGGGGCCTTAAAGTAGGATATTTTAGGGATGCTGGTGTTGGGCAAGAGAGACCGGGAGCCGCCAGAGGGTCTTTGCTTTGTGGAGCTGGGGCTGCAGGGTGAGGCGCAGGGGGTGCAGGTGGGGTGCTGTAGTAGCCCAGGAGCTGATGGGTCAGAAAAGGACGGAGAGGAGAGGGAGTCACAGGTGAATCCAAGGGTCCCTGACCTTGCACTCGGGAGTTGTCAGTGAAGCCCCTCCCACCACTCTCCCCACCCCTCCCTCCAGTGCGTCTCTAATGATTTTTCCCTCTGGGACCCAAGGAGGGAGGGAGACTAGGAGGGGGTAGGTGAGGGGGGAAGGGGGGAGAGGGGGCTGGAAAGCC
>NW_005354174.1:1094888-1104353 GCF_000412655.1 Myotis brandtii
AAGCCAAGGGAGAAGGAAATAAGGGCCCACCGGTGGGTCCCAAGCCAGGCCAGGCCCTCAGAGCCAGGGTTTGAGGGCCCCAGGCTCTCAGACCTCATCATTCAGGGCAGGGCTGGGTTTGGGAGGAGCTTGCGCCTTGAGACCCAGGGGAAGGGGACAAGAACAGGCCTGCTGGGTGAAGAGGCCTCCCCCCACCCCCCCAGGGCCAGGGCCAGGGTGCTGTGGGGAACACCTCTAACAGGCTCTCTGTCTGGAGGTGGTGGGCTCCCTGCAGGGAGGTGCATGAGCTGGGCAGCACACAGGGGTCCCGTTACCCAGTGTGAGAAGTGAGAAGTAAGAAGCTGGGTCACGGGAGGGAGCTGGTTGGAGGAGGTGACCTCCAAACCCTCTCTGACCCTGGTCCCCGCAGAGTCCCTGACCACCCCCAGCCAAGCCTGGGAAGAGGGAGAAAGGGCTGCTCCCCCTCCCTTTTCCTCTTCGTGACCAAGAATAAGCACCCACCTCCTTTCACTGGTGACCACACAGCTGTGGGTGGCAGGCAGGGAGGAGAGTGCCATTGCATCACCATGGCAACAGCAGGCAGCCTGTGTCAGCGGGGGGTATGTGGACACTGAACCTGTTCTCTTTGGTTCCCACGGCTGCCTGCAGGGGATCTAAGATCTAAGTGGCACACCAACCCCCCGCCCCTTCCAGCTCAGGGCTCTCAGAAGTCCGAACCTCCCCTTCGCCCCTTCTACACTCCACCTCCCATCCCTGACCCTGCCCTCAAGGCAACATTCAGTGAATAACATGGTAGCAGAACCAGGAAGTCCCAGCTCTTTGCAAGAGACTGGGGAACCTTGGCCTCTCCAACCCCGGGCAGAAGGCACACCGCCCTCCCCCATCCCCCTGACCCCACAATAATAAACAATAATAAACCTGGCCAGTGGGGGCCAGAATGGGCACAGCTTGTCCGGGGCCCAGGGTTCAGGCCTCCTCCCAGCATTCCACCTGCCCTCCCTGCACCTGGAGGCGGGAGCAATGCCGTCAGCACACCACTCACAGCAAGGTCACTCCTGGCCAGTCACCCAGCGGTGGGCAGCCACCCCCTGGAACTGGCTCCCGCGCCCTGGAGGCTGAGACTGATGGGCAGTCCCTCTCACGGTGTGTGGTCTTGAGAGCCTCCTCTTCTGAGTACATCACTCCCCCAGTGCTGCCCGCCACCCTTAGCCGACCCCTCTGGCTCCTGCCAGTCGCTCAGAGATAATAGGGGGCCATCAGCGGCCCCTTGTTCATAAAGAGGGCCCAGCCCACCCTCAGTCACTTCTCTGCCCCCGCTTGGCTCCCATGCCAGCTCCCTCCTTTGGCCCTTATCTGAGGGATTCGGGCCTCCGGACCAGGGGCCAGGTGGGGTCTGCAGTGCCGTGTCCCACCCTGTCTCCACTGGCTGCTCTGTGTCTCCAGCGGGCAGACCTCTGACCCCCTGTTTAGATTTGGCATCTGGGTGGGAGCCAGGGCCTGAAAATACTCCCTGTGTGTTTAGATGATTCTTGGAAAATAAACTTCCCCAATCTTGGCTCTTGGTTTGCACACTTGCTGGCCCTGCTTCCTGTGGCTCAGATCTGACCGTGCAGGGGCGGGAGGGAGGAGTGTAGGAGGGGCAAGAGTATAAGGGTGTATAGGGGCTCAGGGTCATGGGTGGAGGGGTGGTACGTGCACATAGACACCTGGACCTGTAAAAGCAGCAGTCACCAAGACCACACGGTGACTGGTACCCTGTGTGGCGTGACCCTGAGGTTATGTGTGGGCTCTGGGTGGGCAGACGTAGAGAAGCCGATGGCCTTGTTCAAAGAGAGGGCCCAGGGGCACGGTGGGGTCTGCAGTGCCGTGTCCCACCCTGAACGTGGAGGCACGGCTTCCCTGCAGAATGGGCTAAGCGTGGCCTCTGCACCACGCGGGGCCTAGCTGCCCGTGACCTTGGGAGGAAGGCCAGGCCTATCTCCATGGGTGGGGCGCCGCTCCTGCACCTTGCAGGACACACTTCAAGCCGGCTCTGTTTGTTTATCTGAGAAGGGACAAAGGCATTATCTCCTTTAGAGACCAAGGACTTGTCCCGGGGCCCAGGCGCCTGCCTGGGGAGGGGCTTCCTTTGGGGGGGAGGCTACAGGACAGAGGGAGTTACAGGCTAGTTCCTTCCTCAGCGGCCTGGCCCAGCTCAGAGCAGACACGCAGGAGGCTCTCCATAGTCCAAGTGCTGGCTTCTGCAAGGCCTGGGCCGACAGGAAGAGGGACGGGGGACAGGGAAGGGATCTGAGTACATTTTGGAACAAGATTTAGTCTTTCAACAAACACTGTTATTTCCTCTGTACCGGGGACTGAGGATTCAGGGGGGAAAATCCCAACCTGTGCCCTTCCTTCAAGAGTCCTGACCAAAGGGCAGACACGGGGCACGGCGCTACCAGGTCTTTGAAATCCAGGCTGTGAGAGGGGCACAGGCACTCCTGGAGCAGGGGCCCCTGAGCCCACAGACCTGGGTTTGAGTCCTCGCCCACTGCTGACTAGCTAGGGAGGTGCTTTGGTAATTTAATTCACCCGAGCCTCAGTTTTCTCATCTGTAAAGTGGGGACGATGATGGCGTTTACCTCATAATGTTGCTGTAAAGATGAAACAAGAAGCCTGGCCAACGGGATGTGTCCAATAATTTATAGTTATCATTACGATTCATTTTGAAGGATAGGTAGGGGAAACTGGCCCCTTTCAGGGATGGCCGGGAACCGTGGGTGGAGGTTGGCATTCCCAGGAGCGATACACTGGGTCACCTCTGAGGCGAGTAGCAGACGCCTGTCCTCCTATGCAAACGAGAAACTACAAGACCCTCGTGGAGCCCACCTCGCCTCTCAGACACTCCCCTCCAGCACGCTAACCCCATACACAGAACGGTCCACTGAGCAGGCCTCCCAGCCTGACCTTTGCCAGAGTTGCCTAAAGTCACCCAGGACAGCACAGGAGCCCAGGGGCCCAGCTGAGCTCTCACATCCCTACTCCCTGTCAGCACAGGAGCCCAGGACAGCACCGGAGCCCAGGGGCTGCTCTGCACTCTCACATCCCTAGTCCCTGTCTTGGTGGGTGGGGTCAGGGTTGGAGTCGGGCTGAGACAACCCGGCCCCGTCTGCATTCCTGCTGCGGGGACTGCTGGGCTGGGACCCGTCCTTTTCTCCTTTCCTCCAGTCCTTCCCTGCCCCTGCCCAGTTGCTGCAGGATTCCCAGGATTCCCCCTGTGCCCTCTGATGCGTCCCCCTCTCTGTCACTGCTCTGCCCCTGGCTGGCTGCGGGTGGGCCTGTCCTGTCTGCCTTTGCGGCAGCCTTCCCCTGCCTAGCACATGGTCTGCACCCACCTAGGGTTACCAGAAAAACTTCAATTTCAGATAAACAACAATTTTTTCTCCAAAAATATGTTTTTATTGGTTTTAGAGAGAGGGAGAGGGAAAGAGAGAGAGAGAGAGAAGCATTGATGTGAGAAACATTGATTGGTTGCCTCCTGGACCCACCCCGACGGGGAATCTAACCTTGACCTTACGGTGCACAGGATGACACTCAACCAACTGACCCACGATAGGCTGGGGCTGAACAACACATTTTTACTTAGTGTAAGTATATCCCCAAAATTGTATGGCACATATTTACACTAAAACATTACTTGTTTATCTGAAATTGAAATTCCACTGGGTGTCCTGTAATTGCATTTGCTAGGTTTGGTGACCTACCCCTATCCCACCTGCTTCAGGGAAACAGACCGAGAGAGAAAAGTGGACAAAAGCAGGGCCAAGACTGCACCACTCCCTCCTGTTGGCCATCCCCCGCTCCCTCCAGCTGACCACACCTTCCAGGAACTGATAGCAAACTGGGCACTGGGTTCTTCCCTTCTGGAATGGGCGATTCCTGTGGGGCGGGCAGCTCGGCACACCTCAGAGCGGTGTTGGAGCAGACCCTCTGCTTGTAGATTTCCTACCGTTTTTCATCAACTTGGGAGAGGCCATTGCCAAGGAAATCTCTTATTCTTGCTCCCTGGGTCTCTCTGCCTGCCATATATATATATTTCTTTATTGATTAAGGTATTACATATGTGTCCTTATCCCCCCCACACCCTCATGCCCTCACCTCCCTGGTTCTGCCTGCCTCTTGCCTCTCTGAGCTGGAGGTGCCAGGACCACTGCCCCGCAGCCCAGCTCCCACCCATCATCCCAGCCCCCTCAGCCGGTGGCTTCAGCTGCCGGCCTCTCCAGGGAGAGGAAGCCTCTCACTCAGGGTCACACTCCTTTCTGGGGAGGCCCAGCCAATGACTGACCCACTGGGACTCCCAAGGGCCGTTCCAGCCCCAGAGGTCTGTAGGGCCAGTGGAGGTTAGCACTGGGCCTGCACAGCAGTTCACTTCTCCCCTTCTCAGTCCTGCTTCCCCTTCCCCTGGTGTTGCTCCCAGAGGCATTCCTTAAGGAACATCCTGCACCCCATTAGCCTCCCGGGGAGGCCAACCTGCAGGACCAAGTGCACCAGTGCCCTGACAGCAGCAGCAGCAGCAGCAGCAGCGAGCACGTAGTAGGCCCTTAATCAATACTGGACTGGAAGAACTGGGGCAGGCATTGCGGGTCCTGACTCTACACACATAACAGTACCTGAAGAGCAGCGGATATTTACTCAGGTGAAACTACTTGACATGCTTCCTCTCTCAATCCTTCGGAGGCAGGCGTCTCTATTTTCTCCACATTCAATGAGGAAAAGGAATCAGGGGGCCCAGGGCCAGCAGGTAGTAGGATTTGGACCCAGACAGTTTGATACTCAAGCCCACCCTCTGATCATCAGCATCCTCGGCCATTTTCCTGAAGGAAACGGAGGCTTAGAAAGGTAAAGGCATTCTCCTTGCCAGCCAGGGAGTGGCCTGCCAACCCTGCAGTCCTCGCTGCTTCTCTTGGTCTGAGTGCTGCTAGGGAGTCCTCGCCCACAGGGAGCTTGGCTGCAGGAATCACCAAGCCACCCACAGACCCTGGGGTCATGTGCTGTTCCCTAGACCTGTCCTTACCCGCCTTGTGGCTCTTCTCACGAGGTCTACACATCAGCCAGAACCCAGCTTAAGCTCTAGCCGGTTTGGCTCAGTGGACTGAAGGGTCCTGGGTTCGATTCCACAGGCTCAATCCCGCAGGCTCAATCCCACTGGGACTCATGCAGGAGGCAACTGATTGATGTGGCTCACATCGATGTCTCTCTCTCTGTCTCTCCCCCTCCCTTCCACTCTCAAAAAAAACAAAAAAATCAATGCAAAACCCAACTTAAAAGTAACTCCTTCGTGAAGCCTTCCCCCGTCTCTGCTCCCCGCTGCTCCTTCCCCTGAGGTTCACATCAGAGTATGGAAGTGCCAGGCCAGGACTGGCCGCACGGAGGGGAGGCGGCAGCAAATGTTTGCAGGATGAATTAATAAAAGGAAAAATGATAGCGAAGCATGGAATTAGCGGGCACCATTCCAGGGCTGGAACTAAATATTTACTTTGTCCATTGGGCAATCCTGATGGACAAGCCTGGTTTTCCTAGTTCTATTTACGCCAACTTTCCTTCAGTGACTGACACAATCAACTCGGTTGTGTTACAGTTTGAACAGCTGTTTCCACATGTGGGCCTGGGTGTACAAGGTGCTTGATCCTCGGCTTCCGCTGGGTCCTGGGAACTGCACGTGGCTCTGTGTGCATGGCCTAGAGAAGGGCCCAGGTTCCTGGGTCCTCCTCAGGGTTGGCCTCCCAGTCCTTGGGCCTGGCTGGCGACAACCTCCATGAGGTTACAGGTCACACTGGGGTCTCACTTCAGTGTAAGCTGTGGGTTCATGTCCAGCCGGGGTTGAGCCATAGCAGGAGCCCCTGGAGCACGTAGGACAGACTTGCCTGGGTCTCCCACCCGAGGAGCCTCCTGGGAGACACCTTTCTTAAGGGAAAGGGGTCAGGGGTGACATGCTGGGTCCAAGGGGAGCTTCAGAGTCCGAGGGAAGAGGGAGTTGGAGTTGAGTGTGGCGTCTATCAGTCAGCCTCAGGGTCCCAGTGGGGTCAGAGGGAGATGGAAGTGGCACATGAAGATGGAAAAAGCAATTTCACCAAAACACAAACACTCCTTTGGGGACACGCCACTAAGTGGAGTGTGAGGGCCAGTGAGCAGTTCTGACCCTGGAGCCAGGCTGTGAGGGGATGCCTAAGGGCAGTGGCGATGTTGCATGAGGGGTACCCGGAAAATTGGGTGGTCTCGCCCAGCAGACACCACCTGGGAGCGGAAAGGACTCACTTAAAACACATTTGAGATACTCTCCGAAGGTGCCATCATTGTAGAGGAAGAGGGAGACTTCTCAGGGGTAAGAGTAAGATCCAATGCCCTGGCCGGAGTGGCTCGGTTGGTTGGAGCGATGACCCGTGCACTGAAGGGTCACAGGTTTGACCCCCGGTCAGGGTGCATATAGGAGGCGACCAATCAATGTGTTGTTGTTTTTTCTCTCTCTCCCTCTAAAATCAATAAAAACATATTTAAAAAAAAAAAAACGATCCAATGGAACCTGCGTCATCACAATGAGTGACCTTTCACTGAGCCTGTGGCCGGAGTAGCACAGCTGGCAGGAAGCTGGCTCCGTGGGGCCGTGTGGAATTTGGTGACAGTTTAAGTTCAGGGAGTGGGGTGAGGCCGGCCTGTGCTCTATGAGGGGAGGGCTTCCTTGTTGAACTGTCAATGCAAACAGGATGACAGATGGAGTGTTCCACCCACGTCCTTGCCAGGTGCAGTGGCATGTTGCCACCCCCAGAAGCGTGTTACCTGGGCAGCGGAGCAGGCCCTGATTTCAGCACTTCTTTTTAGATCAGTTAGAGAGTTTAGATTTTCCTCCATATTTATACTGGTTATTTCCCCAGATCCAAATTAGGTGTGCTTTCTCTCTCTCTCTCTCTCCCCACCCCTCTCCATTTCTCTCTCTCTCTCTCTCTCTCTCCCCATATATCAGTTTTGGATTGAGGCCTGGCATTTCCACTATCATCAAAAAGGAGAGATGAGCACAGCTGGCATGGCTCAGTGGTTGAGCGTCTACCCAAGAACCAAGAGGTCACAGTTTGATTTCCGGTCAGGGCACATGCCCGGGTTGCATGCAGGGGGCAGCCAATCAATGATACTCTCTCATCATTGATGTCTCTCTCTCTCTCTCTCTCCCTCCCTTCCTCTCTGAAAGCAATATAAATAAATATATATTTTAAAACGGAGAGATGAGAAAAACCAAAGTTGGGTTCATAAAGAAAGGCTGGGGGAAGACAAGGGCTGCCCCTTTGGTCTCAGCACAGCCAGGAACGAATGGAAGGCCACTGAGGGGTCTGCCTGCTGCGTGAGGGGCCTGTCATGATGGCCGGATGGACATGTGGTATTTGGTTTAGAGCCGGGGCTTCTGGGCGCAAACACCTGGGTATAAACAGTCAGACTCAATTGTTATCCCTCCCTTCCCAGGAAAGGCCAGGAAGGAAAAGGCCTCAGCTTTAGGCATTGTCCTCAGTGGGTTAAACAACGCAGGTAGCCCAGTCTGGCAGGGGGCCAGTGGGGAGCAAGGGAATCTCATGGCTGCGGTGACTGGTGGCGGCCTTCCCAAGAACAGCTCATTAAATCCTTGTCTTTCCCGTCCTGCCGTCCTGCCTCTGAAACTACCACATCCCTGCTAAATCCTCAATAAAATTACTATTTAAAAAAACAAAACTGGAAGAGAAAGAAAAGATACTATCAGACACTTCAAAGTCCAGTTTGGAGCTCTAGGCCTTGACCTGACTAAGCCCTCTCTCGCCCTCCCTGGGCCCACCTCCCCTCCTACACTCCCTTCCTACCTCGGTCCAGCTCCTATAGTCCCTGGGCCACTAGAGCGAAGAGAACAAACCTAGGATGTCCGTCTCCCTGGAGTCATTGCTTGGCTATTCGCTCCCAAGTTTTTCATCTTCCAGGGAGGGCAAGGAGGCTGCTATCAGGACACCCACTTCCTCTCCTTAGCAACAATACTTTGCATTTGCATAAGTGTTATCAGTTGTAAAAGGATTTCAGCATTATCAGCTGTAAAGGGTTTCACCTTCACTTTCTTATTCAGTGCGTATAACACTATAAGGGAGTCAGGGTTATCACAAACAGGTCACTGAGGCTCACAGTGATAGACCAACTTGACAGGGGTTGCTAAGCTGTGGATTCAGGGGGAAGGGGAGGGGTGGTCTAGAAGCAGCCAGATTAACCCCGGTTTGAATCCAACTTGTATCTGGTGTGATACTTTGGGCAAGAGACTTAATCTTACTGAATCTGTTTCCTCATCCATAAAAAGAGATGATAATGCACTCTCAAAGAGCTGAGGTGAGCAGTACCCAATCAATGAAATATGCATAGCAAGGTCTGGCCAGCGTGGCTCAGCGGTTGAGCATCAACCTATGAACCAGAGGTCATGGTTGGATTCCCAGTCAGAGCACATGCCTGGGTTGAGGGCTCAATCCCCAGTGAGGGGTGTGCAGGAGACAGCAGATCAATGATTCTCTCTCATCATTGATGTTTTTCTTTTTCCCCCTCTCTGAAATTAATAAAAATATATTTTTTAAAATGCATAGCATGGGTCTGGCAAATAGAGGTCCATTCAGTGTCTAAGTGCCCTCTCCAACTTTTCTTTCAGTTCCAAGCGCAGGACTAACCTTTATTTCACATAGTAGTTACTATGGATGAAAAGGGGTGCTGTAATAGGTCTGACTGAAAGTAACCTCACAGGGTGATCTATTCATAAATTCCTAACCGGGCGGATCATGGTGAAGAGTCACACCCCAGGCCTAAAACTTGTTTAGTAAAAGGTTTATCTTTGCCTGAAGCAAGCACTGTCCATTGTTTATTGTGCATCTAGGTAACACACTTAAAGAATGTTTTTATTGATTTTAGAGAGGAGAGAGAGAAACATTGATATGAGAAACAATGGTCGGTTGCCTTCCGTATGTACACACACTGACCAGGGATCAAACCCACAACCTGGGTGTGTGCCCTGACTGGGAAATCAAACCGGCAACCTTTCCGTGCCTGGGACATTGCTCAACTGAGCCACCGGGCCAGGGGTAGGTGACACGCTTTTGAAATAGCTCTTTTTCAGACCTTCGGAAGTGTAACCACACTCGAGAGCACATAATCGTAACTATCCTGTAATCCAGTGGTTTTCAACCGGTGTCTCGCAAGCATTTTTAGAACATGCAATACCTGATGATTTAGCCAGGGGCACTGACCTCATTCCCCTTCGATCAGTGGTCGGCAAACTCATTAGTCAACAGAGCCAAATATCAACAGTACAACGATTGAAATTTCTTTTGAGAGCCAAATTTTTTAAACTTAAACTATATAGGTAAGTACATTGTTATTAACTTAATTAGGGTACTCCTAAGGCTTAGGAAGAGCCACACTAAAGGGGCCAAAGAGCCGCATGTG
>NW_005354174.1:1104468-1124203 GCF_000412655.1 Myotis brandtii
CTTTCTCAATCCTTGACACTACATCTTCTTTCACTCCACAACGTTCCCTAAAATTAACTTAATAAACTTTACTTAAAGTTTTAAGTCTTAGTTAAACTATAGGTACGTTGAATAAAACTTGATATCATACTTAATAACGATATTATTTATTGATAAAATTAATTTCCTTACAATTTACCTTACAATATCCTTAAAATTAAATCATGACAATGACTGACAAACACTAATGTGAACAATGGCCTTGCATCTCCTTGGAAAGTTTGGGTAAGTCAGGTTTGTATGTTGTTGTTTTTAATTTTAGGCACTTATTCTCATCAATAAGACGACTTCTCAATTTACTCTTGATAAGGTTCATGCTTGAAAATGATTGTTCACATAAATATGTAGACCCGAATAAGGAAAGAACAGCAAACGCTAGTTTTTTCAGTTGATTATATGAGTCAGGAATACTATTCCAGGTGTTAAAAATCAACATATCTTCCTTCTCCAGGTCTTTCAAAGCAGACCACTTGTGCTGTGAACTAAGTTCACATTTGTTTTTCTCTAATATTTCTATATCAGCACAGAGACGTTCAAATTTCGAGCTCCATAGTTCTTTGTTTTTTAAATCCAGCAATTGCATTTCAAAGTTGCCAATGTCAATATTAAAGGGAGAAAAATTTAATTCTGTTACAGTAGCATTGAGAGGTTTTTTAACAAAGGCTAACGTCGCTTTGCTGTTTCTGAATTCCTGAAACCTGTTGAGAAAAGCTTCCCTCATATTTAAAAGTGTTGTTTTGAAATAGCAAATGTCAATATCAGAATTATTTTCTTGGCAACAGGCTTGGAAAGTGAATCAAAGTTTCTCTTTCAAAAGCTTGAGCAAAAAGAGATAATTTGTTTTCAAATAACTTCTTCTAACATTGAAAAAACTGTGTTCCTTTCCCCTGTAGTTTACGATTAAGCTGATTTAGATGAGACGTAATGTCTACCATGAAATAAAATTTTTGGATCCACTGATCGTTCGTTAGTTCTGGATAGTGAACACCCTTCTCAAGGAGAAATGCTTTAATTTCTGTTAATAAGGAAGTGAGATGTTTCAAAACGTTTCCTCTTGATAACCAACGTACCTTGTTATGCAGCAGCAGATCTACGTACTCACTCTCCATTTCAACTCGTGCATGAATCGAGCGCGCCGCCCCCGTGCTGCGTATCCCACGGCCTGCCCGCCCGCCCGACACCCCCCACTTCTTCTAATGCCACTTCTTCAAAATAGACTCGGCCAGGCTGAAAACCAACTTCTGCACATGGGCCATGAAGTTTCAATCGCACTGTACGTGCGCCCGCACATGGTAGTTTGTGGAAGAGCCACACTCAAGGGGCCAAAGAGCCGCATGTGGCTCGCGAGCCAGGGTTTGCCGACCACTGCTCTAACTCAACTACTAACAAATAGTACAGAGAAAACCTTAGAGGGCATTCCCCAGAAGCAGATCCAACAAGGAGCATTTGTGTGGAAAGTGATTTAATAGGAAATGTTCCCAAGGAAGTGGGAAATGGGAAGGAAAGATGTCGGAAATCAGGCCAAGTCACATAGAGGGCTGCTTTGGTTCAGTCCCTCAGGAGAACTCCAAAGACAGGACAGATCCAACCTCAGACTTGTCCCTCTCGGGGATGAGGGAACATATTGTTATTGATATCACAAAAATAATGATTTCAATAAGAGAAAGGCATTGATTTATTTTATCAATAAAATAAATGTCAAAGTAGACAATTTATACAAGAAAACAAAAAAAAACACAAAAAAACCCACACATTTTTTTGGCATGCCACTGAATTTTAGTGATTAGTTTATATGTGCCATGAGATGAAAAAGGTTGAAAATTGCTGCTGTAATCCAATCCCCACCTTGCTTTCTCCCACCTTCATGTAATCTTCCTTACATCCCCTCCTTAATTCCAGATGCATAAATGAAATTGCAATCTGTCATTGCCTGAAGCGTTTTTCTCAGTCTGTTGAGATCTTGCTTCCAGGCATATCCTCTGGTTCAAATACACTCATAAAACTTTTCTACAGGTTTGAACAGTTCTTATAGGGACAGTGCTCAACAAACTGTTTGATATATGAGTGATTACCTCTCCCTTCTCCATTTCCCCCACCTCCCATAGTGAGAGGATGTTTATTACAGCTCCAAGCCCAGGGAGCTCTGCAAACAGGGAGTGGCAGCGGTGACTTTCTCCAGCTGGCACAGCGGAAGGCCACGGGCCCTGGGCTGGCTCCCTGCAGAGGCCCAGGTATTACTGTGGCGTCTGCAGGGAGGGAGGCTGGCTGACCTTCACCGTAGTTGGCTGACTTTTCTTCCCCATCTAGATGCACTGAGAGCAGCACAATGGGTTCAGAAAGGTTCCCTCTGCTGCCAACGTGACTCCCAGCAGACCACAGGGAATCGCTGCTGTTGCTGGAACAACTGTCCGAGAGCTCTGGGCCAGGAGCAGCACTGCATGACCGACTTTCTGAATGCTTGGAGGTCCAAGCGACTGTAGTGGCCATTTGAGCGAGAGCCCTCATAGGTTGATCAAGCAGCACACACCGCCCTCAACTCTTACTTCAACCTGAGCAACTCCAACCTCGTCTGCTTTAGGAATGGTCCTTCAGATAAAATGTAGATGGAAGAAAGGATCCAGTCCCAATGCTGTTTCAAAATAAAAGCTGACCTAATGCAACCCCTTCATTATTCACAGAGGGACCTCAGGTGCACAGGAGACAACTGACCTGCTCAAGGTCATACAATTCTGCAAGGTGTAGACCCAACACTACAGGCTATATTTCTAGTCCACTGCTTTCTGTGGTGTCATGACTGCCCCGAAATTGGGGCTATAGCAGCCTCTGGCGACCACAGGCATCTCCTGATCCTTTCTGGGAGACTCCCTGCTCATCCCCAGCTTGGAAGTCCCCTTCTTTCCACCGGATCTATAATCCCAGCGAGCACTACGATTTAGCCATGATCAGCAGAGGACCCTGCTGTGAACTGATGAAGCGCTCTCCCACCCCCCATGCCTTCCCTGCGGCTCCCAAGCCCACTCACCTTTCTGGGCCCTCCTCTCCTCTCTTCTCTAGGCCACCTCACCCAGGACGGGGCTCCTCTCTCTGGCATGCTTTCTCCCTTTCCAAGGCCCTTCTAGTTTTTCTCCCACCTCCAGCCCGATTCCTTTTTTGTTTTCCCTCCACTTACTTGATCACCTTGGAGCACTTTAAGCCTGGTATCCATCTGTGTTCCTCTTGGGCTTGTGGTAAGGCCCAAAGTTCATAACCAACCAAGAGAAATTTCAGCAAAAGTGGATTGTGTGTATGAAAAAGAGAAAGTTAAATTACAGCAAACAAAAACTTGTTTATAATAAAATGGTCTTACATAGATTAGGGTGTACTTCAGTAAGCCATATGAAAATGTTTCACAACCACACCAAAACACTTGGCAATTTGAAGCACTTATTTTAACTGGTCTGACCTTCAAAAGCCTTCACAACCAGGTTTCTGCCTGCTTGCTATCTTCTACTATACTCCACCTCACCTCAATGCAGCTCTAACAGGCCTGCACAGCCTCTGCAAGGCCAGATCTCTGCTCCCTTGTCTAGAGTCCAAGCATGTCAAACTCGCAGCCACTGGGCCGCAGGCCTCGTTTACATATGAGCCTAGACTGCTAGAAGGTTCTGTTTGCTTCTGACAAAATCCTGACCTCACTACATGGTGTCACTCACTTCCCTTCCCGTTTGGTTTTCCCTAAGGATTCTGTCAACAGCCGACTGTCTAATGTCCTCAGTCAGCACTTCATCAGAGACAATTATATCTAGGGAGCTTTAGTTAATTACTGTTAACTCTTTCTTACACATATGCATATGCTTATCATCTTTCCCTAATTAGACTGGAAGTAATGATTCATTTTCTGGGGCAGTGGTTTCCATAAATGCAAACTGGCTACCAAAGATCTCCCCTGAGGAACTCATTAAAATGCAGATTCTTGGGAAGATGAGCTCATAAATCTGGGTGTGGATAGGCACAGAACGCAGGTGTAATGTAACGATGGGTGGGACCCTGGAACCAGCACCTTTAACAAGCACAGTTTATGATACAGATGAATTGCCAGGTTGGAAACTGCAACTCCCAGAGAACCTAGCACAAAGCTCTGTACCTATAATGTGCTCACACGGTAGCTGAAGGCTTCTGGGCTGATAATGAATTTGATTTTTAAAAAAATATATTTTATTGATTTTTTACAGAGAGGAAGGGAGAGGGATAGAGAGTTAGAAACATCGATGAGAGAGAAACATCGACCAGCTGCCTCCTGCACACTCCCCACTGGGGATGTGCCCGCAACCAAGGTACATGCCCTTGACCGGAATCGAACCCGGGACCCTTGAGTCCGCAGGCTGACGCTCTATCCACTGAGCCAAACCGGTCAGGGCATGAATTTGATTTTAACAGTATTGTTTTATTAAACCTGTGCTGTTTCCCTGAGGAAGGAATACTACTGATACCTTATAGGTGTCAGGCTCTGTGGCTATTCACATACATTCTCTTTTCCTTATAACCTTTAGGAACAAAGTGGTATTCTCATTGGCATGAGAAGTCTGAGTCTAAGGAACTTGTTTTAGGTTACAGCAGAACTAGAATCTGACTTCTACTTACCAGACGGCATAAACTGGTGGCTTATAGTATCTGGTTTGCAGATACGTTTTATTTGGACAGTACAATGTTTAACCTTTAAAAAAAACTAATGGCCAACATTTCTAAATTGGATATTTTGTATTAATAGCTAGATTTCTGGCTTCTCTTAAGGGAACCAAAAAAAAAAAAAAAAAAAAAAAAGGATTGGTAACACTGGGGTCCACATTCCTCTATGGCAACAATTAAGTGGAGCCTTTTCAGTGGTTCTCAATCTTCTGGCCCTTTAAATACAGTTCCTCATGTTGTGGCCTAACCATAAAATTATTTTCGTTGCTACTTCATAACTGTAATTTTGCTACTGTTATGAATCGTAATGTAAATATCTGATATGCAGGATGGTCTTAGGCGACCCCTGTGAAAGGGTCGTTCGACCTCCAAAGGGGTCGCGACCCACAGGTTGAGAACCGCTGCTTTAGATGGATGTGGACTAGAACTCACCAGAGTCCCCGCTAGCCCCCATCCTCATCCATGGCTGGGCCTGCTCCTCTTACACTCTGTTCCCAGCCTGGTCCCTATAGGCCTCTGAGATTGAGGCCCTTTCACTCTTATTATCCTGCTTCTCATTGTTCAGGAAGTTTGGTAAACCTACAGACAGCCCCCTTTACTTGCTCTGTCTTGTATGGGTCTCTGATCACAGAGGTGTGTGCATTTTTTACTGTAATTTCAATACTAAGAAACCTGCTGGTACATCATTAAGGAAAACTGGGATCTTTGGTCCTTAAACTACACATTCTGGCCCTGGCCTAATAAAAGTCTGTATTTCTTCTTTAAAATAGTTGGGGAAAACATGGCAATTAATCTACTTCAATTCAATGGGGCCTGCCATCAAGGAATCCATAGTGAGCAATGCTGCCAAGGGATGGAGATCCCGTGGGGAAGTGCCACCTCAGCCAGAGAGGCTGGGAGATGGACGCTCCCTCTCACTTTACAAGGCCATTCAGAAACAAGCAATAAATGCTTACCCATCTCCACAAGCTGGTCATTTCCAAGGCTACATTTAAAAAGCCAGGGACACAGGATGACACCTTAGAAGCTGTGCTTTCTGATGACTTTTTGGATCCCTTTTCTGTTTGTTTCTTTAAACAAGCTACCATTGCTGCTGATTCAACATGTTTCGTTCTATAAATTTTTAATGTGTATTCCCATTTTTGGAGAATGTGAGCAGAGAGTTATTGAAATTCTTTTAGCATCAGTATAGCAAGCAAGTAAAAAAATAAATCTCTGCAAAACAGAGTGAATCTCATGGGGCTAGGACTTCACATTCATTGACAACTTACCAAGAAACGGCGCCAGCCATTTATATACTTCATTTAGTTAATATAAGCCTGAGAGGTAGGTATTCTAATTTTAAAGGTAAACAAACAGGGGCTGAGGTTGAAGGACCCACAGCTCCAAATCTTCCACCCTTCTCAATGCTGCCGAATGCCTCTTTGGAGACCTTCCAGAGACAACCAGGGACATTCCTAGTTTCTCAGCACTACCTGGAAACAGGATCATTTCAAGGCATTATACAAATGAGAGGTCTTACTCTTCACCTTATCCCCTAATCTGCATGAAGCTACTGTAAGACCTCCTCCATCAATTCTCAGTTCACCTGCTGTCTACGCTTCTCCCAACCCCCTTCCATATCTTCAAAATAATTTCCTAACAGGGATGTGAGCCAAATTTAAAACAGTGTAGATACCTTGCTCTACCTCCAACACAGTTTCCATTCTTTCAGAGATGAAGTATCTACTCTCTAAGTCAGGTATTATTCAAGTAGGGGAGTTAAAACAAGGTCAAAGAGAGAAAGGCTGAAGGATTGGACTTTTTTTTTTTTGGTGTTTACTTATATAGAGGAAAAATAGCACATAAATGCAGCCACAGTATTTAATTTGTTTGGATAATAGTTACAGATAAACAGATACACTCCATATACAATTACCAATACTTTTTTATACAGTTCATATTTCAGTACATCAACACTATTTTATTTACACTCTATGTACATTAACATATTTCTAAAGTCAGTGCATTGTCAACAAGTTTTATACAGTAATTTACAAGGTGAATGTAGTTAATAGTTAATTTAATAAATTTTCCGCTAGTCATGAATTAAAAAAATTAATTACAACCAATATAACAAACATAGATCAAACAACATTAGTAGATTGTGCTACCTGTTTAAATAAAACATCTGTAAGGAAATTATTTAAAATCTTCCATTTTTTTCATGGGACTTGTCCAGGTAGGAATGGACAGATTTTATATACTGAAAATCATGAAACTATAAAGTATGTATTTTGTCTGACTTCATCCCATTATTCCATTTAGGCCACTGCTTCCAACTTGCAATTATAGTCTCTGAATAGGGTTTCAACTTAGGAAGGCGTTTAAGACAACCTTTCCAACTGCTCTGAGAAGTGGATAATAACTAGCCTCAGATATCAGAACATAAATGCTGAATTACTTTGGTACCTACTATCTATGAGGAAGAAAGGGAAATGGAATCTGACAATTAATGAGAACCAACTTCTAGGGTCCAGATGAATACAAAAAGACTGAAGAAAAAAAGTGAAATATTTACTTTGAATATATATTTTATAACAACACATGAAAAACGATGCTGCCTGAAATAAATAACATTTACATTTTTGTTCCAGTCTTGAATTATCAGAGGAAAAAATAAAGTGAGCAAAGAAACAAAACTTTTGATGACTACTACTGGGAAATTAAAAAAAAAAAAAAAAAAGAGACAAACCCCCAAAACAAAACAAAAGAACAAACTGGACATGCAAACAAAATAGAAGTTTACTTTTAAAACCACCAATTTCATTAAAAATACACACTATCAATGTTTGAAAACAGATTGAATCTCATGGGGCTAGGATTTCACATTCATTGACAACTTACCAAGAAATGGGATGTATTTCGTTTTTAAACTGAATATGATGGGGGAAAACACCCCATTCAAGTTAATGTATAGCCCTTATAGCCATCAAATATAAACAAGTCTTGAAAAGTTCATTTGTATGTACTCTCTCCTTTTTTAAAGTGCAAAACAAAGAAACAAAGAAAAATAATCACTAATTGTGAAATACCATTTAGCTTTGATGCCATTTCCTTCTCAGAAGCTTTTTGTGCAACACGTGCAAGTGAAGATGGTGCAAATATTGGCAACTGCCCACCACACTCAGCAGCAGGAGTGGAACACATTTTCGAGGACACGTAAAGTATCCCCCAAAGTAAGATGCCTCTATCTGAGAGGGCCATTTTAGCTGGATTCCCAGGATGCTTTCTTTTTCTTTATAGAGTCTTCCAACCAAGGCCCTGGGTAGAAGGCACACAGCCCTTAAGAGATTCTTAGACTGACTGACTACTATATATGGCTCTGCCACTATGACTGGTTGTGTTTCAAACACAAACACAACAAAAATAAAAAGCAAGAAAAGACATAAAAAGACTGGGAAAATGCTTTAAAAAATAAGTGGAAAAATCTGTGTCCATGCCATAAGAATCCTTTGCACATCTTCATGATCTTGCTTTCTCCATCTTGTCAATATAATGGAATAAAACTTTAGGAAAAAGGAGGTAGCATATCATGTCGTCCCGAGACAACACTATAACTTTTTGTTTTACTTTGACTCCAAGGAAATTCTTAGTATTTTGTTATAATTATTGGTAAACTCTATACTCACTACCTATTTGTTCACATCTGGACAAGCACAATTTAGTTCTTATTTGGTCCCAGGTGGCTGGTGCCAAACCCTTTTGTTTACAGGCTAATGGTGGACTCTGCCTGAAAGTTCTCTACCAGAGAACTTGTGTGAGATACTTCCAAACAAAACTATTACTACTGTTATGCTAACTGCTATTTTAATTAGGATTGTTATTTGTGCTTCAGGGTCACAGGATAAAAATAACTACCTTTAGTTAGCTTGCCTTTCAGGGACACTTTTGCCAAATGTTAGCTACGGGGAGTCATCTCCCTTACCACCAGACTGTCTAGCAGCCAGAGTGGTAGCTTACTGTAAAACACAGTACTTTTTGTAATCAGACTCAAAGTCTTCATCCATGCTGCTTGTGTCTGCCATCTTTTTGCCATCAACCTTTGGCAGAAATTGTGCATAGTCTATCCCCTTCTGCTCATAGAAAAGAATGTAGGCAGAGTCGGTGTCAATTTCATCAGGGTGAAGTTCCTAAAGGGATAAGAAAAGTCTTTAATAATAAAAAAAGCCACCACTCTACTGGCTCTTAATCCTTGCCAGGAAAGTGAAGACCAAGCCTCTTCAATTACTAAACATGTTTGCTTCCAATTAGCTTAACATTTTGGCTGTCTCATACCTGCCCCCAAAATAAGCCTCATTATTTTCAGTGTTTGTTTTAGGGAAAATATTCTGACTACAGACACGTTAAAAAGAATAACCAACACCCCCCCGCCCCCATCAAATTCTAATAGCTCAAAAGACAAGAGCTTTTAATCATTAAACAATACTTTTTCCCCCTTACTATTCATGTGTGTGTTTTTTAATGTGTTTTTATTGATCTTTAGAGACAGAGGAAGGGAGAGGAATAGAGAAATAGAAACATTGATTGGCTGTCTCTTGCACGCCCCCTACAGGGTATTGAGCCCACAACAGTGGCACATGACCTGACTGGGAATCAAACTGTGACCTCCTGGTTCATGGGTTGACGCTCAACCACTGGGCCATACCAGTTGGGCAATTACTCATGTTTTCATTCTCTCCTCTGCATATCACTTTTGTTCCTTTAATACTAAAGGCATCTAGCCCTCGCCTGTGTTTCTCAGCCTACGCACCGAAGGGTCACAGGTTTGATGCCCGGTCAAGGACAGGTATCTGAGCTGCAGGTTTGAACCACAGCCCTGGTTGGGGTATGTGTGGGAGGCAATCAATCCACGTGTGTCTCTCTCACTTCGATGTTTCTCTCTTTCTCTCTCTCCCCACCCCCACTCTCCCTCCTTCATTCTACTCTCTCTAAAAAAAATCAATGGGAAAAACATCCTCAGATAAGGATTAACAAAAAAACAAACAAGCAAAAAATACTAAAGGCATCTATATATGGTTTCTAACAGAAATATCTATTCCATTTAGGAGAAAGTCCATTATTTAAACAAATATCCCTCAGAATTGTTGACATTTTTGTTTTCCTTTATTCGAAGATTAGGGATATCTACCTTACAGCTGCTGTCATTGTAACAGTACCACTTGCTGTTTGGGTTTTTGGCATAAGTGACGTAATGGCCCCCGCCCAGAATTCCTGAATGGCACTGTAAGAGAAGAAAGTGGAGGTATGTTAGTAGTTAATAGAACTGGTCAGGGGACACTACTAGGATCTGATCAGGAAAACACTAATCATTTAGGTGGTCAAGAAGGAAAGTTTTGGAATCATCTAACTTTTTTCCAAAAATTCAAAATTCAAAAGTCCCAAATCTAAATATTTTGTAGTTGCAATTATTTGTTAGAAAGCAAAAATCCCTTGGGAGCACACAATTGTGAATAATTCAAACCTGTGACTCCAGTAATAACAATTACATGACTATAACCACTTACTCTGTGAGCATCTTGGGTTTTATCTGGAAGCCCAAGATACCTACTGCTAACTTTGTTTATCACCAAGCTCAATGCCTAGGAAATAAGCAAGCACTGAAAAAAATGAATGAATGAATGAATGATGAACAAATCACTGAAAAATGCAGACCATTCTGAAAACCATACAATAAACCACTTACCGAAATTGCATATAGATTATAAATAGGATTAACACGAATATCTCTTCTTTGGTCATCGGTGCTGTCTTCTTCACTGTGGTTTTCAAGCTGACCATTGCTGTAGCCATTGCCACAGACACTGCCATATGCCTCATGTTCATAAAGAAATCCATTGGCCAAAGCTACTTCGTGGTCCTGAGGGGTAACCAGCTCAGGTTGGCTGCCCCCCAGCATGTGCCCTTGGCTCAAGGCATCAGCCAGCTCACAAACATGCACAGTCCCATTCTCTTTGCTGGCATCCAAGTTCTCCTTACTACTCGTCAGTTTATTTTTGCTGCCAATCTGGGGTAGTCGAAGCCTCCCTTTGCTCCTCCCTAAAGTCCGTGGGCTGCTGTTAGGGCTGCTGTTTTTGCTGGAGGGACAGCTGGCTCCACCTTTTCTTGATGAAGAAGGTGAACCTGTCAAAGGGAGAAGGAAAGATTCATAAAACCCAAATGCCACAAATTTAGCCAGCCACCAAATGGTAACTTTGAGGCCAACTTCACAAGTATACACATAAAGGTATAAAGACTGGGAGTCCTGACTGGCTACTTTTTAGTTCCTATTATGTAGTCAATAAGTTATAGTCTTGTCTTCCTCAATGCCAAGCCCTGAAAATGCAGCAATGTCCTGAAAATGTAAATTACCATGTAGGAACTTAGAAAATAGTAGAAAGGTGATTTAGGTCAGATTCAGTTTAAAACAATATTATTAGACTAAGGCCCCAAGGAGTTTTACAAATGTATTTTCTTCTCTGTCTTGTATGTAAACTTAGATTAAAAATACAATCACTAATTATTAAGCACTTACTATTGCTAAGCATGGTATTGGAAACTCTCTATTATCTTCACCTCTCACAACAAACCTGTAAGGTAGTGAGTCTTAAACTTTTTTGGTCACAGCCCCACCCACTTCCTTATATACCCTTAAAAGTTGTTGATGACCTCTAGAACGTTTCTTTTATGGGTTATATCTATCAATATTTACCATCCTAGGAATTAAAATGGAGGAATCTAAAAAATAATATACAAGCACATATTTCACCGATATTATCACAGCATGCTGGATCTGACTTCACCATACACTTGTGAGAGAATGACAGTGAAAAGGTACATAATATCTTATTATTTTTATGAAAATAGTTCTAATCCTCCAGGCCCTCAGGGACTCTATAGGGGTTCCTGGACCACTTTGAGAACCTCTGCCGTAAGGGAACAAGAATGACAACTACCATTCATGCTTTACTCCTGACATTAAATCCTCACACTCTGTGAACTTAGTATTATCTCCATTTTCTACCTAAAAAATAGATGCAGGGAGGCTATATCTCTTGCTAAAAGTCACATAGTTCAAATCTAGACAGGTCTGATTCTAGATAAGTTTGTTCCATCTCATTAAGCTGTTGCTCTAGAGTGGAAGGGACAGGAAAACATGCAGTCTACAGGGGTCCTGGGAGAGCTCCCCTCAGGGTGCTATCTGGGTTTCAGGAGGTTCCTAGGCTTCTTCACCTTTAGGGCTACTGATGATGTTTGCGCTGAGCGAGGATGGGCTTTTGCTCAGGCGCATATCCTCTTCCCCAGCGGAGTTCTGGGCATCCATTTTCTTCACCTCTCCTGTCGGAACCCTGGTCTCACAGAAGTCATCCCCCTGGGGTGTGAGTGGTTTCTGCTGGCAGAGAGCCGGGTTTCTTGGTACCAAAAAAGCACTAGGGTCAAAACTTTCACGGGGAAATTTAACAATTTTCTGTGACTTTATCCATCGGCCATTTACAAATTGAAATCTTTTAAGATGAATAATCTGGAGAAGAAAAGGTAGAAAACACTAGGGTTAGAGGGTTCCAAAGATACAAAATAGATCTAATACATGTGAATGTTCAAGAATATAGAACATAACATTTTTTCAAAAGAATATATTTTATTATGTAACCCAGTTATCAGTAGGGCCACTGCCCTTTAGCTATATGGTTACCATGGTAATCTCCCTAATTTCATATCCTTTGTATATCCGAAACTCTCTTTCCCAATTTCTTCAACATTCTTGGAGCCTATATTTGCATGTATCCCTCTGCTTTCTGGGTTTGAAATCCACACTGAACTGTACCTCTCTCCAATATCATAGAAGAAAAATGGAGTTTTTGAAATAGATGAAATTTACCCAATCTCCGACTGCACATCTCTCCTTTCTTACCATATCCTTTGATGGCTACCAGGAAATCCTGAAGAGCATAAGAATCTCCCTACTTTCTGGCTCGTCTTCTTTTCAAGAGCAATGAATTCCTCCAGTTTCATACAGTGTTATTAAGCTCTGTAATGTGTGCACAGATCTTTGGTGGCTACCTCTACCCTAGATGCTTAACAATTTACTGTTAATATAAAGATAATCCCTTCCTAATGGGGCACACCAGTGTGTGGCTATCATAGAAGCCCACCAAGCTCTCAACAAAACATTTTCTCATCATTATTTTATATTTATTTATCTGTAGTCTTCACCTGAGGGTATGTTTTTATTGATTTTTAGAGAGAAAGGGGGAGAGAGGTGGGGGGGAGGGAGGGAAGGAAGGGGGGAGAGAGAGAGAGGAAGAGAGAGAGAGAGAGAGAGAGAGAGAGAGATCGGTTGGTTGCCTTCTGAATGCACCTTGACCGGGAATCAAACTTACAACCTTATGGTGTATGGGATGACACTCAACCAACTTAGCCACCCAACCAGGGCACTCATTATTATTATTTTTTAAAATATATTTTTAATTGATTTCAGAGAAGGAGGGAGGGAGAGAGAGATCAATGATGAGACTCATCAACTGGCTTCCTCCTGCATGTCCCACATTGGGGATCAAGCCCGCAACCCATGTATATGTCCCGACTGGGAATCGAACCATAACCTCCTAGTTCACAGGTTGACGCTCAACCACAGAGCCATGCTGGTTGGGCTCATTATTTTTAAAGACCTCAAAAACATAGTTTTTATAAATGCCTTCACTCCAATACATGTCCAAGATATGTTTTATGTGATAGTTATATGAATATATATAATTGTCAAAACTCATCAAACTAGATATTTTAAATCTATGCATTTAATTCTGAGTTAATTATAACTCAATTAAAACAAAACAAAAGAAAAAAACACTATCCCCCTTCCTACCTACCTATCCTCAAGCCTGCTCTGGCCTTCTTCTTCCCTTCCCTCAGTTCTTATCCCTGTAGCTAGCTAGCCAAAATTATTAATTTCTTGTGCATTCTTCCCTAGTTGTTCTAGATTAATAAAATAAAAACAACCACCTACATTCACAGTTTTACAGAGTAGTAGGAAAACTTGAATAAAAAATGCATATAAGATCTGGTTAAAACACACCACTGCCTTATAGTTACACCTGTTATGATATCCCTACTCTTAAGGAAAAGGCTTTCTTAAAAGAATAGGAAAAACTGTCATTTCAAACTCACCTGACAAACAACAGGAGAGTCTCCTAATCCATGAAGGGAGAAGGCAGAAGTAAATAAAATTCAAAAGAACACATAAACCCCCACTGCACATGTGTGCTGTGGCCATGTGATCCAGCACAATGGAACCTGAAGCTCCAGGCTCAGCTGCTCTTCTACAATCCACTAACTATGAGCCTAAAGCTCGCTCTCTCCCTAGAGGCAGAAGTGCTTTCATTTTCTTTTGCAGTTCAAATTCACCAGGTTGTACCACTTTTGACCCTTCCTATACCTTGTGTGGAATGGCAGTTACTGGTTTATATTACTTTTCTCTCCTTTTTAGTGGTCTGCTCTTTAGGAACAAGAACTAGCAAATACCTGTAGAACAATTAATTTCTGTGTGCAACATAAAAATCTTGCACAGCAAAAGCGTTTTAAGCATTGCTGAGGGGAGGATTTTATTCTCAAAAATAACAAAAACTATTTGTTCATGACTTTTTTCCTTTTTTCCAGACTCTTGCTCTCTCAGAGGTAGGACTGTGTAACATACCAGGACTGGGGGAAGCCTCCAGAGATCCAGCTTCTTGGTGGCTAAGCAGTGGGTCTTACACTTGGAACAGTAGTACATCTCATTTTCCCCCAGCTCCTCCTCACTGGTGAAAGCACGGAGGCAGTTGTCCAGGTTGATGGGCTCAGCTTGTGCTCGCCGACTCTGTTCCACACTCTCATGCTCATCGACAACCTGTAAGTGGAGGGAATAGGAAGAATGGGGGGAGAAGGCGGGTGGGGAAGGGAGCAAGTTTAAAATGGTCACCTGGCTATGCATCATTCTCTATGTGATTCACACTCATTTTATTCTACACGAAGAAAAAGAAAATACAATCCAAACTAAAAGTCTTTGAGCAAATACAGCATCTGTACATTTATTCACAAACATCACATCAATAATATCCTGGACCAAATTTCTATTTATATGACCATAGCTCTTGCAAATTTTCTGAATGGTTAGAAATAACAAAAACAAACAAGGAACTGCCTATTTATTTTACAATTTTGAAATCCTAAAACAGTTTACATGTGAGCTGGCCTTCAAACCAGGAGTGTTCAGATTAAGTCTTTTAATTTTTTAACTAGAAAGACAGAACATTATTAGTATGTTGCAGGCTTTACAGAGGCTAGGAGAAATAATATCACTGGAAAACAGATGCCAGATCTGAATTAAATAAGAAAGGTAAGAAAAGCTCACCATGAGAATACAACACATCAGAGTGTTAAACCCCATAGGAAACAACTCAGTTGCATACTGACACCATGTAACACAAAGTTTTCAGAATACCATGTGTGTCATTATCTATCTCCTGCCTCACAAAGCCTCTTTATCTGAGACTGCAATGAAACAGTAGGCTAAAAAGAGCCGGGTTTTGTTGAGAAGGACACTAACACCTTCCAAACTTCCGTGGTCCCATTAACCAACACACTAGGCTTTGGAGCAAGAAGATGGTAAGTATAAGGAGAGACAGCAAAGGGGGTAGGTATGTACCAGTAAGGATGTGTTGAAGGTGGTGTGGGATCAGGAGGAGGGAGAGAAGTAGGGGCCTAAAATGCAACAGAAAAGGAGTAATTTTTCTTTCTCCAATACTTGGCTGTCACTTAATAAGCAATTAAGAACTATGGTGGGTGAAGCATAGTATGAGGACTATGAAAGCTACCGTGAGACTTCACACAGGGACCTTTTTATTCCAGGGTGGAGTTTGGAATACAAGTCGAAAACTGAATGCCTCACTTTCTGGCAAAGGTCACACACATGTTCATCACTCCAGTTATTAAACCTCCCTTCCAAAGGTGAATTGGTTCTCTTTGCCTGAGGCAATTTCTCTCAGTTTTCCCTTCCTAAACTGACAATGGGAGCAGTGGGCTCCCTAAATTACAAGTAGGCACATTTCAACACATGCAGTTTACAACAGTTTTTCAGGGGTGACTTTTTTCCTAAATGAGAGGATGGCTGAATTACAGGCTGCCAAATACTTCTATAAACTATCAAGGTTGACCCCAGTGAGGTTGAGACGGCCCCCGTGAGGCTGAGACAGCCCCTGTGAGGCTGCGACAGCCCCTGGGAAGCCGAGAAAAATACCACATGATCTCACTCATTTATGGATAATAAAGACCAATATAAACTGATGAACAAAATAGATACAGAGGCAGAGCAGCATTGAACAGACTGTCAAACTACAGTGGGAGGGGGGGGGAAGGAGACATGTGTAATACTTTTTGTAATACTCTAAGAAATAAAACAAAATTAAAAAAAAAAAAACAAGAAAAAGAAGAAAAAAAAAACTATCAAGGTTGAGGTTGACCGTGCAATTAAGGGTTTTAGCATTGTAACACCATCCATTTCAAAAGAATTCATTTAAAAAAGGGAACTTGAGGAAAATCCTTTCTTCCAGAAAGGAAAATATAGCTTGACCTGGGGTCACTGATTTCTTTTCTGATACTAATAACTCTTATCAACTTTAGAGCTGTTCACATCTCAGGGAAAAACTGACATTCTTCTAAAAAACAAACAAACAAAAAAACAAACAAAAATCCCCCAACAAACAAAAAATCCCATACTGAATTAGGGCTGTTGGAATCAGAGTAGGAAAAGAGGTGTATCAAATACAGTAGTGTCTCTTTTCTTATAACAAGTTAAACATTATCTCTATCAAGGATGCTTTATGGCCAACCACAAATTACAGTAAGTTAGTAAAGAATGTTGATTTTTATTGACTGTATTTTCTATGGAACACATAGGCTGTAGAACTAGATGGAGACAGGGAGAAAGACCAATAAAAAAACATTTGTGGACTGACAATAATTGTTATTTATCAACAACATTTCCCTAAATCACAGAGATTCCCTTCCTTTACTTCTTGAGATCCATTGACAGATTCTCTACTATTATTCAAATAGTCTAAATTACTATTGGCACCCTCTTCCTTTTTTTCTAAGTTGCTTGAAAACTCATCCTTAACACAAAACATAAGGAATAAAATAACAGTGTTCATACATTATAAAACTACTAGAGGCCTGGTACATGAATTCGTTCACAGCTGGGGTCCGGCGGCCTGCCCTGATTGGGGCCGACTGGGTGGGCCAGTGGGGGGCAGGAAAGAGGTGGGAGGGGAGGAGACTCGGGCGGTTGGCCAGCTGGCCCCACCCCCTGGTCCAACTCCCGGTAGAGGGGACAATTTGCATATTAGCCCTTTATTATATAGGATTAGAAAAGAGGGAGCTCTAAGAAATTACCTAGTTTAATTTTCTATTAAGAAATGTGAGGTCTAAACAGAGAGAGGAAAAATAAAACAAAACAATTTCCTCTCTACTTTTTTTCTGAAAACATTCACATAGAAATTTTGGAAAGCAGAGGAGAATGTAAAAAGGCAGAAAACCTTTTTATTCTTAATACAAAGGCAAACATGTCAAAATATTGGCAGATTTTCTTTTGTCCTTTTCCTAAATAGTATTTTTTCATATTTAAGAGATTTTTCAGTATATGCAACTTTCTACCTTGCTTTAAAAAAAAAAACATATCTTAAGTATCTTCCCATATATGTCAGCAAAAACTCCTGGTAATCATCATTTTCAATAACTGTATAAAATTTTATCCAATTACTATACCATGCTTTACTTAATCATTCCTCTAATGTGGGACAAATATAAGTTGTTTCTAATTTTTTACTATACTAAAAAATGCCATGATGAAGATTTATCAGCAAATTACAGAGTATTTTCCTAGACTAAATCCCTAGAAGGGAAATCACTGGAATAAAAAGTATAAAAGATATGAGGCCCTGGCCGGGTAGCTCAGTTGGTCAGATCATCATCCCAATATACCAAGGTTGCGGGTTTGATCTCCAATCAAGGCACCTCAATGTTTCTTTTCTCTGTTTCAAATCAATCAATCAATAAAAAATTTAAAAATAAAAAGTATAAAACATGTGGGCAATAATCTCAATTTAAAACCAAGGTATCTTCCTTTATCTATGTGACTCTCCAAGCACACACAGAAACCACATGTGGGAAGATATATTACGTAGGAAAAAAATGAGTCATGTGGCCCCACTCTCTAACAAGGCAAAATATCTCAATTGTAATTTGGTTTCCATGGTGTCCTAAGAGCATCCCTGAAAGTGAAAACAGGGTGAGATTGAACAGGTCACTTAGGCTTTTTTTCCTATAAGCAGAATGTCCTCCAGAGCTTTTCAAATTGACACTCAGCTTGTTAAAAAATAAAGAGATTTTCAGAGCCAAATCACTTTTCATCTTTGACAGGAGTGTCTTGTCACAATAATGTCCTGTCAGATTTTGTGCTGACAAAGATTCAGGAATCTTCATCATTTGCTAAAATTTTCCCTCTTCAAAGGAAGCATGGCTGAGATTATTGAGTTACCTTGCTACAGTGAGCATGATCTACCAGATCAGCTTCTCAACTTCCTTTAGCTCAACAATCTTTCATTGGGCAAGTATCCACAAGTTATACACTTCTGTGGCTAGTGAGAGCTACCAGGAGCCTCAGGGTGTGTGTGGGGACATATTGAGGGATCCACATAGGGAACTAGGTCTGGAATTGGTAGTTTCCTCATTCTTCAATAGCACAAAAAGACAGAAAAGTCAGTTATCATTACTCACCTATCTAAAGGGAACACTCTAACAGTAAAGGAAATTTCCATCAAGAGCTACATAAATGCAAAAGCCACTACAATTCTTCATGTAACTAAGAAACTCCTTTGATTCTATTGCTTTTTTTTTTCTGTCCATCAGATTCTTCTTATCTCTACCCATAAGCTATGTACTCAATTGACCCCCCTTTTTTTTGTTTTGTTTTGTTTTTGGTGCCCTTGACTGGAATCGAACCCGGGACCCTTCAGTCCGTAGGCTGACGCTTTATCCACTGAGCCAAACCAGTCAGGGCTCAATTGACCCTTCAAATAGCATTTGACAAACATTTTCGGGTATGGAGTTCATATTCTTTTTTTAAAAATTAATTTCAGAGAGGAAGGGAGAGGGAGAGATAGAAACATCAGTGATGAGAGAGAATCACTGACCGGCTGCCTCCTGCACACCCCCTCCTGGGGATTGAGCTGCAACCCAGGCATGTGCGCCCTTGACCGGAATCGAACCTGGGACCCTTCAGTTGGCAGGCCGATGCTCTATCCACTGAGCCAAACTGGCTAGGGCAATATTCTTTTTATTTTTAATTCCATTTATTTGTTTGTTTGTTTGTTTTAGTATTCTTTTTTGAAGTAACATTTTCAAAATTTAAAAATTGCTCTAGCCAGAGAGTGGCAGTAGAGGAATCCCAAGGTAAAAGCCATTGAGATGTAATCTTAGTTGTCCAGCACTGAAACATTCAAGATTTTTTCTAATTTTCTATTCACTATACCCATTAAAGGTAGCAGCTACAGCCCTGGAATGCATGTGAGCTAAGTAATTTTGGTTACCAAACGCTGTAGTTTCAATAATCTACACTAATAAAAGACAAAGATGCTAACTGACCGTACCTTCACTATGCCATAAGCCAGGCCCACCAGCCAATCAGAGCGACTATATGCAAATTAACCCAACCAAGATGGCGGCCGGCAGCCAGGGAGCTGGAGCAAGCAGGAGGCTTGATTGCCCGGGTGATGGAGGAAGCCAAGCTTCCTGCCTGCCCTGAGCCGGCTGTGACCTCCCCTCATGGCAACAAAGTTTCAATTATAGAAGACAAATAAATCCCAGATACCTGCTTCCAGCCAGCCTCCACTGGGAGCTTGGGTGGCTGGGGGTTGTGGCCAGCCTGCAAACAGCCATCAGCCCCTCACCCAGGCTGGCCACACCCTCATGGGGTGAGGGT
>NW_005354174.1:1124983-1136424 GCF_000412655.1 Myotis brandtii
TGAGGGCCCCCCCCCCCCGCCCCCCACCGAGTACACAAATTTTTGTGCACCGGGCCTCTAGTAATTAATAATCAGGCAGTGAGATATTTACTGATTGGTATGTCATGGCTAGAGAATATAACTTCTTAATTACACCTAAAATCTTGTTACAAGATTTACTTATTAGTATTTTTTAACTTTAAAGGTCTAATATAGTCCTGGCTGGTGTGGCTCAGTTGGTTGGAGCATCGTTTCATACACCAAAAGGTGGTGGGCTCAATTCCCAGTCAGGGCATATACCCAGCTTGTGGGGGTTTTTTTGTTTTTTTAAAAAAATATATTTTATTGATTTTTTTACAGAGAGGAAGGGAGAGGGATAGAGAGTTAGAAACATTGATGAGAGAGAAAGATGAGAGAGAAACATCGATCAGCTGCCTCCTGCACACCCCCTACTGGGGATGTGCCTGCAACCAAGGTATATACCCTTGACCGGAATCGAACCTGGGACCCTTCAGTCCCCAGGCCGATGCTCTATCCAGTGAGCCAAACCAGCTAGGGCCCCAGCTTGTGGGTTTGATCCCCAGTTGGGGCGCATTCAGGAGGCAACTAATTGATGTCTCTCTCTCTCTCTCTCTCTCTCTCTCTCTCTCTCTCTCTCTCTCTCTTTCTCTTTCCCATCCAAAATCTGAAACCAGTAAAGAAAAATTTTTTTAATAAAGCCCCAATACAATTATCTCTAGAAGTGGGAAAACAGAAACATCCTTGTAATCATGTCAATATATTAAGTGCCACAGAGAATGCCAATGAATGTTTTTCTGGCTGTACTTAAATTGTCTACAACAGAAATGGTATAATATAGTTAAACCAGGACAAATTTTACATATAAAAACCACCACCTTGGGATGGCACTGGGTACTTACCCTTTCCTGTGATGTTTGATAGCGGAGGTGAAGAGCCGTGGGGTCCCAATCTACAGCAATATAGGCATTTCCAATGAAAGCTTTGTCTTCCCCACAATCTATTTTACAGCCTCTGCAAAATCTAAAGGCAGAAAAAAGATATACCAAGAAAGGAATAATTATGAAGGAATCAAATTTTTCTTTATCAGAAATATTCTTCTCCCTTTCTAACATTCCTTCTTGGGTTCACAGTTTGTCCTGGGCTTCTTTTTTTTTAATTGTTTTATTGCTTAAAGTATTACAAAGGGTATTACATATGTGTCCTTTTTTTCCCCCCGCCCTTGACAATCCCCTGGCCTCCCCTACCCCCCAGTGTCTTATGTCCATTGGTTATGCTTATATGCATGCATACAAGTCCTTCGGTTGATCTCTTACCCCCCTTCCTCCTGCCCCCCTGTCCTGGGCTTCTTACTTCAAACTAATAAATGCACTAATATATATTAATCATTATTAGTATTTCAGGGAATCATGCTTATCACTTTTCAAGTCTTTGGCTTTTCAAAGTACTTGATAACAATTTATTAATTCATATAAACTATATGAACTTTGTAGCAAAGAAGTACTATGGGAATTGGATATTTGAGATAGTACACCACTAAAGGCATTCTAAATTCAGTTATTTAATGTTCTGAGGATAATTTATCTGGTATAACAATGCCCAATTTCCTTGTTTGTAAAGTGGGACATTAAATAAATGTATATAAAAATGTATGGAGTGGGGGAGGGACCATGACAAAGCCATGGTTCCAATGTCTATTTTAAACTCAGTTTGATAAGTCTATTACAGTTTTCTGAAGGCTGACTTCAGTATTCAAGCATTTTCCAACCTGGAGTAATACTGGTCAATCTTTATAACTCTTCTAAAAACTAAAACAGACTTCCAGCAAAGTCTAGTATGTAGACTATGTTCTACTGGGCTCAGAATTGCTATATTAATTTCTAATTAAGGAGCAGAAGGCATAGAATAATGAATGTTGATCATAAACTATGAATTTGATGCGACTATAGAGTTTAAAAAACCAGATGTCTCAATAGTAAAACTTATCAGACTTCACAAGGAAGAGATGACTGAACAATTCCCAAATTTATTTCAACTTCTCAGTCTAAAACTGAGAAATCTTATTAAAAAGGTATAATATCTGGAGCTACAATTCTACTAAAATTTTTCTTTTGCAGAAGGTTACTTTACCTATACCATGGGCACCAAGCACAGGAGTTCCCATCTTTCTGCACAACTCGTAGAGTGAATGGATATTGATAGCCCATACTGTCATCACTGAAACAGAACATAAACCAAAGAGCGTAAGAAAAATTTCTGATTTGAGTTCTCAACTCCTTTTCATCTTCCCATGAAATAATCCTCGGAAGGGGCATCTGTCGTAGTAGCATGCTCACATTTACAGCTCCATGCTGCTTATCCTAACCCATTAGCTGGGCCCTGTACCACCCACACACAGGGCTCCCATGCTGTATCCCTGCTTACAGAAGTGTAGACATACTAGACTGCCAGAAGTCTCTGAGAGAGTCCATGTGGAAGGATAAGCTAATCAAACGCCAATTATCCTTCAGCCCTAATCCTATCAGAAGACTTAATTCACATTAGACTAAAATAATTAGATCTTTCCGTGGCAAGAATATTGACATACCACAGAAGGCTGAAAGGTCATGTTTTTTGTTTGTTGTTTTTAGAAAGAGTGAAAGGAAGAGTGGAGGGGAGGGAGGGAGAGAGAAAAAACGATGTGAGAGAGACACATTGATTGGTTGCCTCCCACATTCGCCCCACCCAGAGCCAGGGTTCAAACGGCAACCCAAGTAAGTGTCCTTGACCAGGAATCAAACCCTCCACCCTACAACCAGAGGATCAATGCTCTAACCACTGAGAAAATTGGCCAGGGCTCATAATGGTTTTTAGAGAAGTTGACTATATATTTAGAAGCTTTCTTTCATCAGAACCCCTGATGTGGTACATGCTAGGTAACCCTTTTCCCTTGTCTTAACTACTCAAAGCTATAAACTACATAACATTAATTTTAGAGTGACATCTTTTAACTATAAGGTAGCCTTGTGAGGTCTCAACTTTAAAAAAAATGTATGTATCCTTACTAAGAAGCAACGCAAGGAATATAACATAAGAGCAGTATACTTTATGGCTCAGTTGGCAACTGGTAGTGGCTACTACATGGCTGCTGATGGTAATGAAGCCATGATAAGGACTCACTGTTACCTTAAGCCTTATCTAATCATCAAAAGACCCAAAACCATAACAAATACCTGTTTAGCTAATAGAACTTCTTTACTTTCTTTACTCAGTTCACAAAGAGGCAGAACTCTCACTTGCACAATTATAGCAAGAAAATGATCTACAATTCAACTGAGAAATAAATAAAGGACCACAATCCCAATGATTGTTAGAAGTAAATACATTTAGTAATCCAATAGAACAGTGGTAGGAGGAATAGAAAGAAAACAGAAGGTGTTTATTCTTTAATTACTCTTATGAAATATAATAATTTCTTGTGAAATTATTCCATATTAAAATTACATGGTATGGAAACAATCCAACTGTTATGGCATGAGACTTATTCAGAATTCACGTATAGATATACACACTATTGCTCCCATTCTGATTTTCAGAGGGTTGAGATGATACAAATTCCCTGGTGAATTCATACTCCATTTTTGCAGAAAAGAAGTCAAGAATATTACCTGAAGCATTTAAAGCAGCAGGAGGGATTAGTGAATAAAAGGATTATTAGACACTAGAATGTCTAGGTGAAGAAAGGAATCTGTATATACTCTCCTACTGAAAAGATCAAACCAAAGGATGAATTATATACTCCCTGGATGGTTCTTCAAAGAGTGTTTAAACCTACATAAAATGGGTCCTATAAGTCACACAGAATTCCTATACATTCTTCTGGAGTTTGGAAACCACAGGTCTAAGCTGATCCCCTGAACTCACCAATCCTGAGCGTGGTTACTAGCTTCCTGAGGTGGGAGTGGGCTGGCTAATCGAGATACTTGAATCCAAACTGAATCATACAGGTCTTTCTTCCGGGTATGCACAGTACATGGAACAATCAGTGGCATTCCAAAGAGGCTGGGGCGATTCTTCTGAGATGACAGGAAATATAGTTCCGTCCTCATCTATAAGTATAAACAAGAGAAGAGAGAAAACTGAGAAGAGAGGCCTTTCATTCCTCCCTTTTGTTCTTCTACAACTACCAATAACATGCATTACTATCAATTTCAAATTAGTCACTACTACTCTTTATTAACATGAAGACAAATTTACAGTGGAATCACTGGAAGGTTGAGGTACTGCCAATTTCAGAGTGGCTATCTATCAAACTTGGATTTTCAGCATTTAATATTTTCAAACTAGTTTTCTCTGATAAACATTTCACATACACACACTGAATCATATGTAAAAACTAGTAATTATTTTGTAGCTCAAGGCTTTTAAGCAATTAAAACCCTTTCTCTAGAAAATATGGCAATAAACCAATACTCCCTCAAAATAAAATTCTCAGAAAATAAGCTGCTGACAACTGGAGACCTTTGGAGACTTATGAAACCAGTCATTTTAATTTTGTAACAATTTATCCACCTTCCTAAAAGTAGCTGAATGGCTATGATATATATATTTTTAATATTTTATTCATTTTTTTTACAGAGAGGAAGAGAGAGGGATAGAGAGTTAGAAACATCGATGAGAGAGAAACATCAATTAGCTGCCTCCTGCACACCCCCTACTGGGGATGTGCCCGCAACCAAGGTACATGCCCTTGACCGGAATCGAACCTGGGACCTTTCAGTCCGCAGGCCGACGCTCTATCCACTGAGCCAAACCAGTTAGGGCTAATTTTTTAAAATATGTGACAAATTAAAAGTAAGGTACAATTTAAAAATATTTGCTTTGAGTATGTTAAGTTGAAATTCCTTAATAAAGATACTGCACAGAATTAGCTTGGAAATGGTTGCTTAATAAAACAAAAACTTAGTATAATAGATTGTTGGGAGTTCAGGATTATTTAAAAAAGCTGCTAAGCACTTAGACATTTAATTCTTTTGGTTGGCCTTTATATAGTAGTTAGAGAAGCTAAGTCAACAACTTATAAACTCACTAAGGGTTAGCTAGTTTCCAAGTGAAAAGACTTTTATTTCTGATTCTCAAGCATTTTATTTTGCAATTATTCAATTAAGCTTAGCTAAATACATGATTTTAAGGCTCTATTTCATGTGTTGATATTATTATTATTATTATTATTATTATTATTATTATTACTACTACTATAGGCCCAGTGCATGAAATTCGTGCACGAGGGAGGGGGGTGTCCCTCAGCCAGCCTGCACCCTCTCCAATTCAAAACTCCTCGAGGCTCAGAGTTCTTAATATATGATCTGATAATACTTGGTAAAAACAAAACAAAAAAAAGCCCTAGCGGTTTGGCTCAGTGGATAGAGTGTCGGCCTGTGGACTAAAGGGTCCCAGGTTCGATTCCGGTTAAGGACACATGCCTGGGTTGCGGGCTAGGTCCCTGGTAGGGGACATGCAGGAGGCAGCTGATCACTGACTCTCATCATTGATATTGATGTTTCTCTCTCTCTCCCTCTCCCTTCCTCTCTGAAAGCAATAAAAAAAATATATTAAAAAAAAAGAGGTGGGGAAATGCATGAATCACCCAATTATTTTAGCTAATGGGACCAGTAGGAACTGTGTTTAAAGACAATTTCAAGTCACAAATGTATCCTGTAATTCTATAGGCTGTCCACTCACACAATCCTGTCTAAAACATGGTCCATAGAACATCATCTACATAGTCAGAAACTTACTTTAGTCAAGAGTTACTAATTCAAAGGGGAGGGGGGAGTACATTTCAAAGAATTAGCAAAAATCAAATAGCTGTGTAACCACGAGTCAGGTCAACAAACAGAATATAACCAACACTCCAAAAGCCTCCCTCTTGCTTCCTTTCCATTAAGAAATCTTCCTTTCTTCTAAAGGAAGTTGGAAGAGGTATTGAAGTATTATCCCCTAAAGCCTGTGAAGGGAGCATAGCCCTGTTGAGACCTTGATTATGGACTTCTGGCTTCCAGAACTGTGAAAGAATAAATTTGTTGTTTTAAGCCACCAAGTTTGTGGTAATTTGTTATAGTCGTCCTAGGAAACAACTTATCTTGCCCAAGAACATTTTTGGTGCCCTTCCATCCCCAAGCAAACAAACAAAACCTTCTCCAAAGACATCCATACTTATATGGTAGAGAAGATGTACTTGCCTACATGAACATATAAGAGACACACACTGTTAAAAGAAAATAGTATGTACTACCATCCTGTTGCTGCTTAAAAATGAGTGAGAAATGTCATTTCATAGACAGGCTATGATCCCTTACAATAGCATACATAACACATTGAAAGTGCACAAAATGAAAATGTTGCAAAGACAGAAAATGGCTGTCTCACAAATGACACTGGCAAGACCAGCAGTAACTTGCCTAACATCAAACTAACCATTTTTCGGTGGACTGCAATGATGTAACCTGTAAAGGGATTGTCAGGAAGAGATGGCATATGACCATTCACCATTCCATTTGTGAAGCTCTTCTCAGTTCCACATGGCACAACAGTGTTTGGCATTCCATTGGGGATGAATATTGGTCGGGGCAGGTCCCCATTGGTGGTTAGGGTTAACATTCCATTTGTGGATGGGGAAGAGGAGATATCTACAAATTCAAAGATAAATACAGCACCATAAGCTTGTGGTACTTCCATCTTTTTTCTCAAATATTGTGAGGATCTAAACTACTGATAGTAGTCTCTTTTAACAAAGGACAAGGAGAAATTATAGTTCAAATAATAATTCTAGATTGATCAGAAGATTTTAATTTCAGATTTTACTTCTATAACTCACACTTAAGACTAAATGGCAAAGAAAGATTAACTTCTGGAAAGTGTAAGTCGAATTTTTGCAGAAACCTTTGCTAGCACCATGTTGTGGCACCCAAACAGTTCTAGCACTTGTTTTCTTTTTCCTCTCCTCTAAAAATTCATTTCTCCATTCCTCTAAAAATGTTCTGTCAAGTGTGACAGTCTCTATCCAGAGATAGAGACTTTTCCTTTTAATTATTTCATTTTTTTAAAAATTTATTTTTTAGAGCAGTTTTTAGATTCATAGCAAAATAAAGAAGGTACAGAAATTTCCCACATATTCCTTGCCTCTACACATGCATAGCCTCCCCACTAATAATCCCGCCACCAGACTGGTACATTTGTTATAAATGATGACAGATGTTGCTTTTTAAATTAAAATGAAATACATTTCCTCAGTCTCATTAGCCACATTTCAAGGGCTCAACAGTCCATGTGACTAATGGATAATGTATTGACTAATGGTCAAGATTACAGAAAATTTCCATCACTGCAGAGAGTTCTATTGGCCAGTGAAGATCTAAACAAAAAAGCATTATTAAATCATTTACCCATCAGTCTTATCTATTTAATGCCAGAGAAGTGCTTTATAATTGGGGAATGGACCTAATTATCAACAGTATAAAAAAGAATAAACAAACCGTATCAATGGCCAAAAGACTCATTAGATGACCATATTAAATTATATGCAAATATTTGATAAACAAATTCCTTTTTAGTCATATTAATTATCATGTTTTCTGATAGTATACTCTTCTCACACCAGCTATTGCCATGTTAGTATTAGATAAAAGAGCAAAAAGAGATCTGAATTCCAGTGGTAAATTAACTCATAACTCATCTACTTAACTTAGTTACTTAGGTTCTCTAAATTTTAGGTTCCTCATCTATAAAATGAAGAATTTGAGCCAAATTATCACAAAGGTTTCCTTCAGCCTCCAAAATTCTTTTGCTCTAATATCCTCAGCCCAAACAAATATAAAAAGGATGCTAACTCTTAGCCCAGAATTTAAAGCTGAAATCATGAAAAGAAACTCCAGTTCTACCATACCTGTCAGTATCGGACTAGAAGCTGAAACTGGAGATCCAGGGATGGGAATTTCAAATGCGCACAAATATCCACTCACTGAGAGTCGTACTTTTTGGTTGTCCTGAGGGAAATTCTATAGAAAAAGAGACAAGGTAAGAGATGTTTCAGATACGATGGAAAATGAACTCTGTGATATATTTGAAGCGAATGTCTTAGATGATTTTATCACTAAATAAACAAGATGAATGAACAATATGTCTCAACTAACTAAAAGGTGAAAGCTTGATAAGTTAACCTCATTGACAAAATCATTATCTATCCCTTTCCACAGAAAGAAAGTGTGTTGTGTATAACTGGTTTTTAAGTTTTGTCCTTCACTTCAGGCATCTAAAGCCAACACCCTCAGAGAGATCTCACCTTTGCATTACACATGAACAAAATGTCAATAAGGTGGGGGAGTTTGTTCAGAAACCCCACAGATAAATATAAGTAATACTAATGGTAGGAACTCAATTTAGAATTGGCAATATATTTATTAAATTGCTTGTTTCTCCAGCTGGTATTCAGGAGGAAGTGGTTTGTGTCAATTTATCTTTACTCTCTAAATTCCTAGTGTGTTAAAGGCCAAGTATATATATTCATAAATAAATACTAAAAACACACATTCATAAATACATAAAATACTTTAACCTAGGATAATTCTAGTGACATTGGTAATACAGAAGAGCTGCCAAGCACAGCAGCAGCAGTCACTGGAGGACATCTATACTGTCGTAACACAGCTAGGTCACTCTATATAGGCAGCCTTGGCTTACATAATTCCCTTCTTTTAAAAATACCACCATGATTATTACTCCTTTATTCTGGCAGACAACCCTTTTAAATTTCTGGGATGGAAATTTTTTGGGGGGAGGGGGAAATTTTTATAAGCTTATTTAAGCCAAACTGACAAAATATGTTGGGGAGCAAGATCTCAAATGTTCCAGAGAATGGTATGAAAGACTTGACAAATTTTTTTGTTCAGCTGTTGCGTTTTAATATCTCGCTCAGTCACTTAACATCATAATTAATGGAGAAAACTGCTCTTTGAAGGTTAGAATCAAGGGTTTCCTACAAGAATAGTTAATATTACCTTTATGTTGGAACCATGTACTTCTGCAAGAAGGATTTGTTCTGATTTAAGTCCACAGAGATCACTCAGCTGTTTTTTTAAACCTGTGTACTTTTCATCCATATTCAGTCTTAGTCCATAACGTACAGGGGTAGTACCATCCAACTTAATAACTAGTAATGAGAAAAGATCTATTATCAATAAAATGTGTGTGTGTGTCTATGACTTGGAAATGACAAACATTTCAATCTAGAATTTTAATTTTATATGCAAACACTGTAACAGATGATACTTAGGGATTATATTAAAATAGTTTTATTTTTTTGAATGCTCATCTGATATGGAAGTGTGAGTGGCTTTGCAAGATTTTAAAGAGAGTTTCTGGCATATCTAAAACTAAAAGAGGAGTCAATAGGCACAAAAATGAACACATGTTCCAAGTCTTTCAAACCTTAAATCATGTCTGAAATTAGATTGCTATATTATAACAGGCTATCAATTTTTATGAGAATGCATAAACAAATGACCATACTTACAAATTCACGCTGTTTGAATAAGGTAAATATTTTTTCAGAACTTTGTAACCTACCTGTTATTTCTAAGTGCATATAACTGTCCATTGGTAGCGGCAAAGACAAAAAATTGAATGGGTCAAATCGGACACTTATATGACCACATGTCTTGCATTTGACTTGGGACCTTAACTGCCCATGAAACAAATCTACAACAATTGATCTATTCCTTCTCAGATGGTTGTCCCAGGCCTATCAAGAAAAAAGATTAGAGAAAAAAAAATTTTTTTTTAAAATTCAAAAGAATAGTATTTCTACACAAATTCAAAGAAACTACTAGTAGTTAAATGAGATTTAAATGTCAAGAACATAATCCTTCACAGTCATTAAAAATATAAAAACTTTCTCCCTACAAACATAATTTAGATATAAAATTAAAAATGTGATTCTCTCTGTTTAAACTATAAAATATTAAATTCAGATGGAAAATCCTATTATTTTCTTTGTTCTTATCATGGTGACAATGACGATTATTAGAGTTCTTTGTCCATTAAAAAGGAAATAAAATGTGCCTATTGGTCACTGCACACATTACTTAGCAATTATGGAGATTCTTGAAGTTACTGAATAAACATCCTCTCCCTAAAGTGTACAATGTGAAAAGGCAACATTTTTCTGTTTTCATTTAAGGCTGCTTTGTTTTGGCATTACTGCACAAAAACAAAGAAGATAAATAAAAATTCCTTTACTTTCATAGTAAAATTCTGATCACAGAATTTAAGTTGTGCAACATATATTTGTGGCCAGAACATTTAATTTATTGCTTACATTAGAAACTCAAAACTGACAAACCTCTGCAGCCACTTCCCAGTCTGGCCGGCCATTGCTGTCCTTCAGTTCCACATATGGCTTCTCATGGACTCGGTTGAGATCTTCATGAAGACCATCCAAGAGAAAAGCCAGAAGTTCTTGGGAGTCTTGTTGCTGGAACCCATTAAACCTGGGAGCATATTTTGCTATGGTCCACTAGATATAAGAGTTGGAAGTAAACAAATTATTTTCTACCCCATAATATTTGGAATGAACATGCCTCATAATTCAACCAGAGGCATTATAAGAAGGTAAATAGTATGGTATTTAATCTGTCTCTATTTCAGCAAATATATTTTGGATAATCATGAAAGCTTTCTAATCTTAATCTCAAATGACCAAAAGCAAAAAATGTATTTTGGCCAATATTATATCCCAGTTTTATATCCCAGTTCAGCAAACAGTTCTTTAGATACTCAGATGTTATTTAAAACAGATAAGGCAGAAATATTAAAATAGCATTTGCTCACATTAAGAGTTACTATTTGTAAGTTTTCTTTTACAGATAACTTTTCTGGTCTTATTGCATCCTAACTGTTATTATTAGAGGCAGAACAGACTCATGTTTAACTGTGAGGACTTACAAACTAGCTTGCAACCTTGGGCAGGATATTTAGCTGCTGTGAGCCTTAGTTTCTCAGCCATAAAATGGGGATAATAATATCGCTTTTGTATTATAGGGCCATATAGAAAATTAAATGAGTTACTACACATAAAATGTGAACAGTGCCTGGTAAGTGGTAGTCAAATTTTTAGCTATTGTAATTATTAATTTTTAACCTAAAAAGATTTTACCTTGTTTTAAAATAGAGATGAAAACAATCCTAACTTCACTAAAATTCACTACAAATGACATTAATATAAAATTTTACCCATTAATTATATTCTTTCTTTCTGCCACTTTAAAAAATTCTACAAATAGAACTTATTATCACAATAATATTAAAGATGTATTGAGTATCATTAATTAGACTCAGAGGTCTATCTTGCAGTTAGAATATTGCTAATAGTGATAGATTAACAAAGAAAGGTTTAATACATATATATA
>NW_005354174.1:1136925-1141213 GCF_000412655.1 Myotis brandtii
TTTGACGAATTAGTAAAAGAAACAACATATCAAATTTAGATTGTGCCTTAGATCTTTCCCTACCCACTCACTACATCTATAGTTGTACTTTTATTTTTTCTATAGCTGTATTTTGCATATATTTAAACAAGCAAAGAATATGACATCCAGTTTATGCCATGTGAATCATCCAAAAACATGAATTAAACTAAAACAAAAAAAGCTAAACATACAAAATGTGTAGAGAAAAATAATTACACAAACAATAATTTAGGAGTTAAAAACATTTATGTTATTTTAACTGCTTACCCGAAGCTTTAATGGGGCGATATTCTTCTGAGTTCCACTCCAAAGTTCCTGTACTAAATCCCCATAGCATTTAGCCATATGCCCCTTCATACCAATGGGATTTGTCCTAGAAGTTTTGAAAGGAAAATTTGTTGCCAAAGATTCTAATCAATAAAAATCATGTGGGCATAAAAATGCCTAGTTATCTGTTTTCTCACATTAAAACATCTTTTTAAAATAAGAGACTTATCCCCTGGCCCTTATTTAATACTAAATAGAGAAAATAAGGTAAGACTTTTCTTTACCATGGTAAAGAAAGAGTAAATTCAAGTGATACTGAGTTCATATAATTATAAAAAGTTAAGAGGCCAATAACTCAAGAAAGATTACCTGTTCAGTTCATAAAGATGTCTCCCTGAGATAAAATACTGTGTCAGTGGCTGTGTGTTACTAACACACTGGATGCTTGAATTCATGAAGCATGTGTTTCCCAGGTTACTCAGACCTGTGGCTCCCTTTTCTGTGGGAACTGGAACAAACAATATGAGAACCGAAGTCCAACTGTAGTAAAATGTCATAGACCAGTTACTTATATTCGATGCAACATTTTTATGACTTTTTAAATCAGCTAAATGAAGCTAATATTTCTCTATTTAGTCTTGCAATGCTAAAGTAGAGGAGTGTCACTGGCAATCCTGACAATCCACGCTCATTTGTAATCTAGAAGCAGCAATGATTCTCTATAATTGCTATAGCTGTTTGTTTTGTTTTTTTAAAATTCAAACAATTCTCTCCTAGTATTCTCTTTATTTTTATATTTTAAAATTTATCCTTTTGTTGAAAGTATTACAAATGTCCTGTTTCCCCCTCTTTGGCCTCCTCCACCCCCTAGTATTATGTCTTTAAAAATATATAAATTAGCCCGGCTCAGTGGTTGAGCATCAACCTATGAACCAGGAGGTCCTGGGTTGCGGGCTTGATCCCGTGTGGGGTGTGCAAGAGACAGCCAATCAATGATTCTCTTTCATTACTGATGTTTCTATATCTCTCTCTCCCTCTCCCTTCCTCTCTGAAATCAAAAAAAAAAAAAAAAAAAAAATTTAAACTAAAAAAAAAAAAAAAAAAAAGAAATATTAATGTCCTAGCCCAACCCTAACCAAAGGAAATTCAATCTGCAGAGGTGGAGCCATGCATCTGGAGTGGTTAAAAGATCCCCAGGTAATTCTGTTGCACAACTGGCTTGAGAATCACTGTTCTACAAATTCTATTATTGATTATCATTTCAAAGAGAAGGATATGATTATTTATGTCAACTCTTTTCCAATGAAAGTATTGACTGAAAAGATCTCTCAATACTAGTTGCTGTCATCAATATGGCCTTTTTTCAGACTCCACTTATAAGCCCTCGCCTACGAATAGTCACATGCTGAAGTCGTCCTGCCAGAATCTCAAGATCCCAAATGAGTTATCTTACCAGAGGTCATTCTGTACTCTAAGTAATCAACATTTTTCTAAAAAACAGCAAAGGCTAAGCAATTTTTGTTAAAGCTATAGATTTTTACCTGCAGATACTAAAGAGTAAAGACTTGAAAAATAAATTAACATCAAGGTTTTTGTAACATCCCCTACACCAAAATAATGCTTTGGGGGCTTATTTCTCCCAAACTTTTAATGAAAAAGATATAAAAGTAGAGAGAATATAAAATATACTCCCATATACTCAGCACTGCTTTGAGAATTAATTACTCCTGGCCAATCATGTTTTATCTATACAACCCCATATTCAATATCCCCTAATCTGGATAATTTTGAAGCAAACTATAGACATCATATCATTTAGCTAGGCTTTAATTTAATGCAAATTACGTAGAAAGTAACTTGAAAGAACTTACACAATAGGAATGACAGAAAAAAGGTGATAAAACAAGTTTGTAGCCCTGGCCAGCCTGCTCAGTGGTTAGAATGTCACCACTCGTACCAAAGGGTCGCAGGTTCGATTTCTGGTCAAGGGCCGGCACCTGGGTTGCAGGTTCGATTCCTGGCCCAGCTGGAGTGTATGCAGGAGGCAACCAATTGATGTGTCTCTCTCACATCGATGTTTCTCTCTCTGTCTTCCATTCTCTCTAAAAATCAATGGAAAAATATCATAGGCTGAGGATTAACAAAAAATAGTAATAGTTTATAAACATAAAAGAAATATGACATTTGAAGTCTTCTCACATCTTTAGTCTGTCAGCTACCTCTTACAGGCTGATGCACACTGTGCCTCTGGTTTTGGCTAGGTGTCACAGAAGACTTAGTTTCATAATAGAACACTCTTGTTTTAAAAAAATATTTTTATTGATTTTAGAGAGGAAAGGAGAGGGAGAGAGAGAGATAGAAACATCGATGAGAGAAAATCATTGATTGGCTGCCTCTTGCACGGCCCCCACTGGAAAATGAGCCCACAACCGAGGTACATGCCCCTGACCAGAATCGAACCCGGGACCCCTCAGTCCTCAGGCTGACGCACTATCCACTGAGCCAAACCAGCCAGGGCAGAACCCTCTTAAATAGAGTTATTATTTGGGGTCTAGAGAGATAAGTGAAATAACTATTTTTTTTTTTTACATCTTTGATACTAATGACTACCAAGACAACCAATGGTAGTTGTGCACCGGGCCTCTAGTGTATATATATATATATATATGTAAACACACACACATATAAATTAGATTTTTCTTAGGCTATCTTTGAGAATGAACTGTTGGACCTATGAGGGCTGTATTCTTTGCTTTGCATTTTTTATGGAAGCATTTAAACACACACACATATAAATTAGATTTTTCTTAGGCTATCTTTGAGAATGAACTGTTGGACCTATGAGGGCTGTATTCTTTGCTTTGCATTTTTTATGGAAGCATTTTGCTCCCCTAGCTAGGTCATAAAAGGCTTACTGGTCGAGTTGCTACAAATCCTATCATTACTGGCCAAACAGTGCATGTCTTGAGTTGAAAAAAATTTTGGGTTGGAAAAATACTGGTATTAAAAATACTGGCCCTTAAGACACCCTTGATAAGATGGAAAGGCAGAAGGAAAAATTAGAGAGTTCCAAAAAAGGTGGAAATTTTTAAAAGTTATCTATATATATAAAAGCCTAAGCGACTGAACGACCAAACAACCGGTCACTATGAGGCGCACTGACCACCAGGGGACAGACACTCAACGCACAGGATTGGGCTCCCTCCTGTCTAGATCAGGCCTGCGGGGATCGGGCTCCCTCCTGTCTGGATCGGGCTGCAACCAGCTATCTGACATCCCCTGAGGGGTCCCAGATTGTGAGGGCACAGGCCAGGCTGGATTTGTGCACTGGGACTAGTTTAAATATAAGGAAACTTGTTCATCTTACAGCAATTTTGTAAATTATATCTTTGTAAGTGGTAGTAATATATTTACATTTTTCTCCCTGCCTGATCCCTCCAGAATTTGGAAACTCTTAATGACCACCTGCACCATGATTAAGAAGGCCCTCATCTTCTTTACCTGGTTCATCTTGACTGTGACTTTCCCTGCATCATTGCCACACAACATCAATGACCTAGACATTAATACAGACCAAGAGTCAATCACTGCCCTAGATTCGACCACTGATGTGTATTTGGATAGCATCTTGGATTTTGATTTCTTTACTGATGTGAAATTAAACACCAGCTTAAAAAAATATATATATATACATACACACACACACACACACACACACACACACACACACATACATACACTAGAGGCCCGGTGCACAAAAATTTGTGCACTTGGGGGCGGGGGGTCCCTCAGCCCGGCCTGTGCCCTCTCGCAGTCTGAGACCCCTCAGGGGATGACCACCTGCTGGCTTAGGCCCGCTCCCTGGGGGATTGGGCCTAAGCTGGCAGTCAGACATTCCTCTGGCAGCCTGGGAGCCCTCGGAGGATGTCCACTTGCCAGTGGGGAGCAGGCCTAAGCTGCAGTCAGACATCCTTAGCGCTACTGAGGAGGCGGGAGAGGC
>NW_005354174.1:1142284-1175650 GCF_000412655.1 Myotis brandtii
CAGCTGTCAGCCTGGCTTGTGGCTGAGCAGAGCTCCCCCTGTGGGAGCGCACTGACCACCAGGGGGCAGCTCCTGCATTGAGCATATGCCCCCTGGTGGTCAGTGTGTGTCATAGTGACCAGTCATTTCCAGTCGTTCTGCTGTTAGGGTCAATTTGCATATTACCCTTTTATTATATAGGATATATTTATTGATTGATTTCAGAGAGGAAAGGAGAGGGAGAGAAAGATAGAAATATTAACGATGAGAGAGAATCATTGATCGGCTGCCTCCTGCAGCATGTGCCCTTTACCGGAATCGAACCTGGGACCCTTCAGTCCTCAGGCTGACGCTCTATCCACTGAGCCAAACCAGTGAAGGCACAACACCAGCTTTTAAAAGAAGTCACTGAGGCCATAGCAAGTGTCACTGGTGATTATTCAGAAGAGCCCATGACTAGAACACCAGATGAGTCCAGCTCCTCCATGGAAAGCAACGAGTTCATCTCAATGTTTGTTTTAAAGGAAACAAATGTTTTGCTAGCAGTGTCCACCACTATGCTACTCACTACTTTCAAAACTAGTGAAACATAGCGTGAATTTCTCAGCCTAAGAGAAACAGCAAGGCATTGATCCTAGGCTGAGTGGAGAAAAGTTGACACGGTCTGGGGGAGGGACATATCTTAACCATTTCTTATTTAGTATGAGCTCAATAAATGTTCATTTGCATTGCAAAAATATACAGATATAAATTATGTAATTGAAAGGTTAGAAAGAAATTTGATACATCAGGAAAAAGAAAAATAAGAACTAGAAAGCCAAAAGTTGTTAATACTTCAATTGTTGAGGGGGGCGGGGGAAGAATAAATTTAAGATAACCTATTTGAAAATAATATACTAGAGACTTACCCTTGTGTCTGTCTATTTTACTACTGTTTGCTATAAAGGACATTTCCTCAGGCCAACTCATATCTTTGTTTCGAACTAGAAAGACAGATAGGAATGTGTTAATTTCTTATCCATTGAAATCACACCTGCTCAACTACTTCTGTTAAAAAAATGTTATTTCTAAATCAGAAACTATTAAAAAAAATCAAGTTATTTTTAGTATTTGATTCTGAAACCAATTCTGACTCTTTATATTGGAGACTTTATAGTCAGTTGGTTAGAATTAATTAGTAAGCTATTCCCTCAATTACCTACCTGAAGTAAAATTATACTCAACCATCTAGAGAAGTAATTAAAGCTCTTAAAGTTAATACATTAGAACTATTGCAGTTCTTTCTTAAATAGCGACAACTGTGAGAGTAATCTATTCATTTTAATACAAAGGCAATTAGTTTTCAATGATGTGTATAAATCTATGTGTGAATGTACAAGGAAGCTCTGTTGGTGAGAGACCAGTGTTGATGACTAATGAAAGCCTATGCCACTAACTATGCAAGAAAATTAGTCTCCTTATTCAAACTCCAAGAGGCACCTTGAAAATTTAAGACACTTTGTAAACTTATAACTGAATGCCCACTATTTCCACCCTTTGCTAGACAATTAATGTAGGCATATTTTTCTTTTAAAGTAATCTAAATAGTATGTGGGATTATATAAGGGTTGAATGCGTATTCTTTACTATAAAGCAGCAGTCGCCAACCTTTCAGACCTCACAGACCACCAGTGGTCTGGCGGACCACCAGTTGGCGACCGCTGCTAATAAAGAATATAATGATCAAAATAGAAAGAATTAAAAAAATAAATAAAAATATAATGACCAAATAAAAGTTAAGAAAAATTATGAAATGGTTTATTAGTAACTAAATCTTTAAATTGTTCCCCTAAAAATCTAATACAGATGCATGCTTCTTTCTTGTACCTTCAATTACCAGGTGCTGCTCATCTTGAATTTTCAAATATTCTAATCTATGATCTTCATCATCCAGAAGAGTAAGGTAATTCTGTGTATGGAACAGAAAATGTTTCTGTTAATGTAATAAACTTGTAACAAATCCTATATAATAAAAGGCTAATATGCAAATCAACTGGATGGCAGAACGACCAGTTGCTATGACCACCAGGGGGCAGATGCTCAGTGCAGGAGCTGCCCCCTGGTGGTCAGTGCGCTCGGCCAGAAGCCAAGCTCACGCTCCCACCTCCACAGCAGCGCTAAGGATGTACGAACAACTGCGTGTCGGGCATCCCCTGAGGGCTCCCGGACTGCGAGAGGGCGCAGGCTGGGCTGAGGGACTGCCCCCTGAGTGCACAAATTTCATGCATCGGACCTCTAGTATGGAAATAAAAATGAATAACAATTAAAAATGCCCTTGTAGTCACATAACCTATGTGACAGATATTAGGCATACTATAGTTGTTCAGAAATACTTATAATTTAGCTGGTAAGATGAGGGAAAACCAATGTATACTTCATAAACATGTACTTTTTATCTCTAGAACAAGATTATATAGAATTTGGGGGGAACCAGAAGACTCATCACACATCAAACCTAGTATGAAATTCAGTAAACATGCCTGTAATCAAGATGGAACTTGACCACTTACTGGGAACTAAAAATGTGAAACCAAATGTCATGTAGTAGGATTATACATTTTTGTTTATGTTCACCCTGTCTAAAATGCTCACACAATTAATTCATTTAATTCTTACAACTTCCCTAAGGGAGATACTATTATTTCCCCCATTTACTCATAAGAAAATAGAGATAGAGAGAGTTAAGTGACTTTCCCTTGGTTATATAACTAGCAAGTTATATAACAAGCTTAATCCCTGGCAGTTTGGCTCCAGGAGCCCATGCTCTTAAACTATTATACTATACTGCCTCTCAATGGTGACCAAAGGAGGATGTAAAAAAGAAGGAACTAGGGAATAGAGAATTGATTAAAACTACTTATAATCCAATTTCATATTATAATCTGAAAACACAATGCATATTAAGCAATTAACAGCACCAACGCTGAAAAGAATGGAGGGACCAGAGAATGGTAAGGAAGAATATTAACTACATATTTTTGTATTGTTTGCATTTTTTGAACATGAGCATGTTACTTCAAGACAAATAGAAATTAAACTTATAATTTGGAGAAAATAAACTCTATTTAGTTGAAAAAATATATTTTCTGTCACTTTATAACAATAATCCTTATAAGATGGTACTATCCATGATGATCAAGTGGTATTATGCATAAATTACTATATGCATACTACATGTATGCATATAGTAATTTAAAAGATGAAGTTTTCGCCCTAGTCAGTTTGGCTATGTGAATAGAGCATCAGCCTGTGGACTGAAGAGTCCAGGCTTGATTCCGGTCAAGGGCACGTGCCCAAGTTACGGGTTCAATCCCAGTAGGGGGCGTGCAGGAGGCAGTCGATCGATAATTCTCTCTCACTGATGTTTCTATCTCTCCCTCTTCCTTCCTTTCTGAAATCAATAAAAATATATTAAAATATATATGTGTGTGTGTGTATACATACATATAGATAGATAGATAGATAGATAGATAGATAAAATAAAAGATGAAGTTTTCACTGAGATCCTTGGAATGGTTTTCAGCATAATTACTGTAGACAAAATCCCACGCTCATGAACTATGGATTCAACACTTGATCGCTGCATGGATATGCTTTCATGACTCTGAGACACCTCTTACCTCACTGTTGTATAGCCATAAGCGCATATCTTCCTCTTTGATGCGCAGCCTCTGAGATAGATATTCATGAATTTCCTTGATGGTCTGCATTCTACTAAAACAGCCTGTGTAGGCTAAGACCCGCTTTAATGGTGCATTTGGAGAAGGTACATTTCCTATAGTCATAGTAATCACAATAAGGAAAAGATAGATGTTAAAAAGTAAAAAAAATAAAAGCACCCCTTTAGCAATGGTGACCACAGTATTTTAGAAAATAATGATGAAAAACGAGAATTAGAGGTTTAATAATTTTATAAATTAATAAGCTTTAAGGTGAAGACAGGAGACCCAAGAATCTTAGAGTGAGTCCAAAGCCTTAACTTTGAAAGGAGGCAAAAAAATCACAAAGACCCAAATAATTGGTAGTTCTCAGATCCCAGAAGAGTGGTAAATATAAACAAACAATAGGCCCTCAGCTGGGTCACACTCAATAGCAAAAGAAAAATTCAGCATACAAATGGAGAAGATAAAATGAGACTGGATTCGAATTTCACAGATACATAATTGGCTTCACCTGATCCACTTTCTTCAAATAAACTCTTTGAATTATTAACTCCATCAGTCTTGGTCATTAAGTGGCTCAAATACCTGACACACTGGTACATTTACATGATTTTACTTAAAATTCTAAGTAGGCATAGATTCTACGTGACCAAACGCAGCTTCAAGAAGTTTCCTAGCGCTCTGTGGCAGTTTATGGATTCACACGAGAAAAGGAGACAATTCACAGAGCTAGCATTATTTTGCCTCCTGTCTTCAGAGATATATTCTACTGTTTTGTGAGACATTTTTGGGGGAAAAAAAAAAAAAAAGCTTCTAAGGACCAAAAAAAAAAAAGCCCTATTAAAAGGCATAAGGGGGTAAAAATCATATGACCTGTCTGCCAAATAAAATGGCAATAGACATGACCTTGAATTCCTGAAAGACATTAGGTAGAAACAGAAAGAGTGGCAATAAGGGGAAAGAGTGAAGAATGAAGAAAGAATATGTCAAAGTCTCACCATATACTTCATAGAGAAGGGGGATAAAATAAGAAATTATTGAAATCAAAGATAGGTTGTGGGGGGATAAGGACACATTTGTAATATCTTATTCAATAAAGGGAAAAAAATAAAATAATAATAATAAAAAAAAGATAGTTTTCTAAAATAACCTGCTAAACCGGCGTTAAACTATTTAGACAAAAACTGAGACAAAGCTACAGCTTAAAATGGTCATCTTTTGTCAATGGGAAGTTATAGCTTATTGAGAAACCCAAAAATAAAATAAACTTAACATATAGATATAACCCATCTAGGATACAATTATACATTCCAGGTAGTTTTCCACACATTCAATGGTGACTTAGTTTTATTCTTATTAAATGCACTTTGAGTCTTCACCTACTAAGTAAAGCAGAGAAGTGTATAGGCATCATCCGCTTTTTTAGAGCTCCAAAAAGAATTCACTCACCTAAAATAGGCTGAAAAATCATCTAAGAAACAATGACTTCTGTAGCAATGTCTGTCAAAAAGGCTATGTTTAAGTCATTATAACTGTGGCAAGGTTTAAAAGGAATAAAAGAGTCTAGTAAACAGCTATAATAAATAGAGTAATGAGAAAGCAGAACAAAACCCAACCATGATCAACTTTAAACCCATAGCAAAGCAAATCTTTTACTATAAGCAAGCAAAGGACAATCACTAAAATAAAACAAAAGAGCAAATTTCTCTAATTATACATCAGAGGATTAGTTATAAGATTACAGCAAGAAAGCATATTTTCATAAACTTCAAAATGATTACTGATTGATTTCACAACTAATTAGTAAGGAATAAAATTTCAAATTAAGAACAAATTTGGAGCATAATAACTACCTAGTTCTAGGATTCAGAAGCATTTGAAAATGTAGTGTCCAAGTCAATTTCTATTGTCCTAAGCAACATAAGAAATTTATTTGAATTCTAGACAGTTTTTATAGCATAGCTCATTAAGTATGCAGCCACTTATACAAAATGTTGTGCTTTTGAATAGCATCAACATATCTAGAGGTATTTACAGAGCAGCAAAAATCTAGGATCAGCACAAGAGTTGCAAAGACTACTTACTAAAGCGCACTAACACATTTTGTCTCTCATGTTATCTTTTAAGGAGAATTGAAAAAGGTGTGTGTTATGAGTGCCATGAAAGCAAGGCAAATACTTCTTATATATATATATATATATTTTATTGATTTTTTTTTACAGAGAAGAAGGGAGAGGGATAGAGAGTTAGAAACATAGATGAGAGAGATCGATCAGCTGCCTCCTGCACGCCCCCTACTGGGGATGTGCCCGCAACCAAGGTACATGCCCTTGACCGGAATTGAACCTGGGACCCTTCAGTCTGCAGGCCGACACTCTATCCACTGAGCCAAACCGGTTCGGCAAGGCAAATACTTTTATTCTTGGAAAATTAAATCAAGAAAGTTTCCTAGAGATTCTATTTCACTGTTCCTTGATTTTGATGTGTTCCCCAAAGTCAAAGTTTGGTTAGGCAGAGGCCACTGCTATGCTATAATTCTTACCAAAAAATATGTGTAAGAATCTCCATATATTATTTGAATATAACCTTTAAGGAAGGCTTTAAATGAATCTTACTTGATTTCAAAGGAGGGATGGTACATTAGAGTTGGTTTGAGTTCATAGGTAGTTCTTGCATACTAAGTTATATTAATTTTAATAACATTGTGGAATTGTTAACACAAAGTCTGAGACTCTGTGTAAATGGATGAATTCATTATTTTTGCTGAAGAACAATTTTGAATATTTGCAAAGCGAAAACATAGAGCGAGTCCTGCCTATCAATAAAACTTAACTTTGCCTGTGCAGTGTGGTTCAATGGTTGAGCATTGACTCATGAACCAGGAGGTCACAGTTTAATTCCAGGTTAGGGCACATAGCCGGGTTGTGGGCTCAATCCCCAGGAGGAGGCATGCAGGAGGCAGCTGATCAATGATTTTCTCTCATCATTGATGTTTCTATCCCTCTCTCCCTCTTCTTACCTCTCTCTGAAATAAATAAATCATATTTTAAAAAATGAAATAAAACAACTTTATAGATTAATCAAAGGGGAACTATTTATATATAACACATTAAAATTGGAACTTATTTGTCATTTTGATAGGCTTTATTTATTTTCAAAAATATATCCTTTGCTATCTGTGTCTCATAAGATACAGATTCCTAAGACTGAGCATGAAAAATGTATCATGTTTTATATAGTAAAATAAAACGATAAAAAACGCAAAAAACTAACCCAAGACACACCAGAAATATTAAAAACAAACAAACATGATACTGCCAAAGAAATCACTTCTAAAAATTTGAGTGTAGTTGAAAAGAGAAATCATTGACTGGTTGACTTTAAATCAGGTCAAGCAAATAATTTACAATGGCTTGTTCTCAACGAAGGTATGTAAAATATATTTCTATTTATTATGGTTGTATATTTTACAAACCAGGAAAGAAAACGACCCTTCCCAGTTTGCTGCTGAGATTTTTCCCTCTACCTCATCTAGTCTTGCGCATGACCATAGATCTAAGCCCCACAAAGGATTTACTGGTACAGTGGCACCAGACTTTGAGCAATTTTATTTTATTTTATTTTTTAAGAAAATGCACGATATTCTTGCTGCATTCTTAAGTTACCTCTTGGTAAATGCTGAGGAAACATTCTCAGGCTCATCATACCCATATTCACCCAGATGTTAGACTGCTGTGTTCGAGTGGCAGGCTGCTGTCTCAGGAATAGAAGATATCGAGGAAATAATTCCAGCTCTGGGATTTCTGTCTTGCTATTCTTGATCACCTGTTGTTTTAAAAGATATAAAGTGATTACTGTAAAAGAAGAAACAAAACTTGCAATTTTTATTTAACTTCTGAGATTTAGTTTTAAAATCTAAAATGTTCAATAGGTTTGCTATTTATTTTTCAATTAGATTAAAGAAATTCATAGAATTAAATTACATGGATTTAAAAACACCCAAGTTTCTGCTCAAAATCTATCTTCTAAGATTAGAAATCCTGGTTGGTATTTCCACCTTTCATTTAAAATCAGTAATATCAAAATTAAATTTAAAAAACTTAAATATTGTTCGACTGGTGTACCAGCTTAGTGGTTGAGCATTGACCTATAAACCAGGAGGTCGAGGATTGGTAGCGGACCTGATCCTCAGTAGGGGGCATGCAAGAGGCAGCTGATCACTGATTTTCTTTCATCATTGATGTTTCTATCTCTCCCTCTCCCTTCCTCTCTGAAATCAATACAAATATATGTATTTTTAAAAACTTAAATATTATCTACAATTTACTACCCTCACACCATAACTCTTTTCACTTTTACATATTTTATATTTTATATATATAAATGATGGTCTTTTAACACGTTAAGCGCCCAGCCTGTTTTGTCTTTCGGACGGAAAGTATAGTGTCAGTCACCGGTGACTGACTGGGCGCTTAATGTGTTAAAGGGCAAATACTTAGGACTGAAGTTACATGTCAAAAAGTATGGAAGTATTCATGCCATTAATTAAATTGGTCATATTGCCACCCAAAGTGTAGTAATTTACAATATTCCAAGAAATGTATGAACGTACTACTCTCACAAAATCTTATCAACATCATTTAAAAATACTCTGTTGGTTGAATACATATAAAGAGTACTATATATTTACTTAAAATTTTATTTCCTATGTTAGTAGTGAGGATAAAAAAAGTTTATATAAATATTTACTATCTATGTTCTACTGTGTAAATGGAAGTGATTAACTTATATCTTATCTATGCAAAACCTTCCTGGTATAAGAATGTTACGAATCCTGCTGAGGGTAGCGAGTAAAGGTAACAAGTCCTGCTGTTTACCTGTATAAGCACAACAAATGATGCTGCATAGTTAAATCACTAAAATTTGGTATTATATTCTCTAAGTCCTTTAATTATTTCAGAGGATTTTACTTATGCTCTAAATCAGCGGTCACCAACTGGTGGTCTGCAGACCACTGGTGGTCGTGAGGTCCGCCGAAAGGTTGGTGACCACTGGCTTAAGGAAACCTTTGGAGCAGTGGTCGCCAACCGGTGGTCTGCTGACCACTGGTGGTTCGTGAGGTCTGAAAGGTTTGCGACCACTGCTCTAAATGACTCATCCTAGTAATGGCACCAATCAGAATTCATTTATTAGCTTTGAATTCCTATTATCCTTCAAGAAGACTAACCACAAAAATCCACCAACAGCTAGAAAATAAACCTGATCCCTCACTGGATGCCTTTGTAGTTAATGGGAAAAGCAGTTTCAGAAGTAAATTATGCACCACTTCTCCTACTAAACTTATTAGCACTGGCTCTCAGACTTCTGCTTCAGCCTATGTCATGCATTATCCTAATGTTTGCATTTATGTGGATGACTTATTTAATAGCCTAGCTAACTATGTCCTGACTTTATTTAGCCCAGTGATTATTTCCTCCACTCCATAAAAGCCACCCACTCCGATAGGCACATCATTGTATGGTTGTTGCCTAATACAGCACTCAATAAATGTATGAAAAAATTAATGAATGAATGAGAAGAAACCCAGAATTTGTTCAACTGATTTGAACAGGTATTGAGTACTCTACTACTATAAGTAAGAACTAAATCAGTGATGGCAAACCTTTTGAGCTCTGCGTGTCGGCATTTTGAAAAACCCTAACTTAACTCTGGTGCCATGTCACATATAGAAATTTTTTGATATTTGCAACCATAGTAAAACAAAGATTTATATTTTTGATATTTATTTTATATATTTAAATGCCATTTAACAAAGAAAAATCAACCAAAAAAATGAGTTCGCGTGTCTCCTCTGACACGCGTGTCATAGGTTCGCCATCACTGAACTAAATTGTAGATAGTGAGGTTTATAAAAGTAATAGAAGATCCCATCTATGATTGCTCCTTATATAAGGCACTACTGGCTATACTTACAGGTCTAGGAAGAGCCAGGTTTGCTCCATACCAATGATAAAGTGCTCTCCATACAGGTTCTGGGACCATTTCATAATCTCTTCCATGGATCAGCTGTGGGGTTCGTTTTAATCGACCACCTTCCAGTGTTAATGATGTAGCCTTAGAAGAATAAAATGTAAATGTTGATTTTTAATATTACAGTCTCTTGTAGACTAGACACAGAAGAATAAACACACATGTCACCACTCAGTTTCATGTTCTAAATAAGATTTTTATTTTTAACTTTCAAAACAAACTAAGAAAGGAAACTCAAAAAGCAAATCATTTGAAAAAAATCATCAGAGCATTTGGTAATAATAAGACTTATTTTCACAGATTTCTCTCAGACAATATAAAATATTATTTTGGGGGAAAAATTCCACAGGCACGTGAAACTACATTTTCATAGTAGCTGTTCTATGAGTGAGAATATTTCCAAGGATCACTACACTGCTTCTGTGCAAGTACTAAATCATAAAATATTCTCATGAAAATATACTATGCAAAAAGATTTCCATCCACAACAGGTTAATTAAATGACCACTAAGGAGGGTTAAGCCCAATTGACTGGCATGGCTCAGTGGTTGAGCATCAACCTATGAAACAGAAGGTCACAGCTGGATTCCCAGTCAGGGCATATGCCCAGGTTGCAGGCTCAATCCCCATTGGGGGGAGTGTTTTGTTATGTGCTAAAACCTCTAGAATAAAACTTATAAGCAATCTGAAAGAGAATGATTTTAAGTAGTTGTCAAATTACTTACCTTTACTGGCTCTTGAGTTACTAGTGGCTGGTTATCAATAGCCCCTGGTTTCTGAGGATTGAGATGCAACAAAATATTCCCATTGGCTCCTAGGAAACACTGGTTGTTACTGTCCAAAATGTTATGTTGTCGAGCAAAGCACATATCTGCTCCTGGTGTGGCTGAATACAAAAAGCCTGTAAGGAAATAGAGGATGGAATCTCTATTTTTAGTTATTATACATAAATAGGCTTGAAGATATGAATTCAATGTCCATGTTTTAGGTTAATGCTATTATTCTCTTGGCATGTCAGTACAGTCGATTCTGATAAATCTGCAGAAGCTAGGAAATACAGATGTATTTCTTTCTGGACAATACCTAACATAATATTAGGTGAAATAAAAACTTTAAAAATTGTTACCACATGAACATTTGGACAGCCTCCTAGAATATCTGATAATTTACAACAAGAATTATATGTCCTCTAATAGGAAAGGAAAAAGTATAGCCAAGTAACTGGGCTCTCCCACAGTCTCCCATAATTCTTCTCTTCTACCTGGAAACACATCCCAAATGTTTTTGGAAGATGATGGTGATAAGTCTAAACCAGGCCTAGTCAGTTTGGCTCAGTGGAGAGAATGTTGGCCTGAGGACTGAAGGGTCGTGGGTTTGATTTGGTCAAGGTCACGTACCTTAGTTGCAGGTTCAATCCCCAAGCCTCCGTCAAAGTGTGTGCGGGAAGCAACCAATCAATGTTTTTCTCTCTGCCTCTCCCCCTCCCTTCCACTCTCTCAAAATCAATAGAAAAATATCCTCGAGTGAGGATTAAAAAAAAAAAAAAGACGTCTAAACCAAAGGGAAGGAGATAAAATAACAACTTCAACAGAAGAATGCTGGGGGTAAGAAAATGTCCCCTAATGAATCTATTTGAAAGAAAGGTATTAACATTACAATAGAAATATACACACAGGAAAATGATTAATGACAACTTAGAGTTGTGAACTTCAATGATATATTTTTTAAAATATATTTTTATTGATTTCAGAGAGGAAGGGGGAGGGAGAGAAAGATAGACACATCAATGATGAAAGAGAATCATTAATCGGCTGCCTCCTGCATGCCACCCACTGGGGATCGAGCCCACAACCCGGGCATGTGCCCTTCACCTGAATCGAACCTGAGACCCTTCAGTCCACAGGCCAAAGCTCTATTCGCGGAGCCAAACCCGCTAGGGCTGAACTTCAATGATATTTTAAGAAATTTTAACTCTTAACTAACTACATGTTAATCTGAGGTAAACATTCTAGCCATTAGTCACTTTAAACCTTCTAAGTGTGGCACTGCTCAACTTATAATAACACAGGTTATAAAGTGAGTATATGTCAAATGGAGGGTTAAACCCGATTGACTAGCGTGTCTCAGTGGTTGAGCATCGACATATGAAACAGGAGGTCACATTTCATTCCCATACAGGGCACATGCCCAGGTTGCAGGCTCGATCCCCATTGTAGGGAGTGCAGGAGGCAACCAATCAATGATTCTCTCTCATCATTGATGTTTCTATCTCTCTTTCCCTCTCCCTTCCTCTCTGAAATCAATAAAAAAAATTTTTTTCTTTTTAATAAGAATATATATATATTTAAAAGAAGGGTTAAGAAATAATTTGGTGTGAAAGCCAATCAGAGAGAGCTAGGACTGCTAACTGATCTTTGTAATGTCAGATGGGGAAAGAGAAGCAGTAAATTCAACAGTTTCCTAAAATGCTAGCTCTGTCCATTTTGGCTACTCCCTTAATAGAAGAAGAAGAAAAAAAGATCTCAAAGATGAAATAACAACAGAATAAGACTGAAAGTCCTACTTTTATGTCAGCAGAATAATAGGGATCAACTCAATTCAGTTGAGGCATAAAAACACCAAAGCATCTTCCTCATCAGCCCCAACTTAGAGTAGAACCACTGAGTTTTAGGTATCAAGGGACGAAGGGAATTATGGGAAGCATTATGAATTGTTTCTCAAAATTTAAAACAATCCCCCAGATTCCAGTCTAACATGTCTGTAGAATTTGATATGAAAATGTATTTAATCCAGTAAAGGTATGGTTATAGTTACAAAGTCCCGAAGAAAGAAATTTAGATTTTTATTTACCAAATTTAAACTTATTGACAAAATAATTTAGTAGCAATACAGGGAAATGTGGCTTAAACAGTGAAAATATTTTCAAGAATCTCATAAATAACCATTTCATTCAAAACTTATTTCTGTGACTGGAAACCTGATGCCCAATATTCTACTAAGCACACTCTGACAAAGTATACTCCTTTAAGAACTGACCCTGACTAAACCCCATGGGAAACAAGTCAGACTTACCACTGCCAGCAGTTTCTGAGGCTTCAGATGCAGTAGAAATATTGTCTGAAAATTTCTCTTCTGTGGTATTCACATAACTGAGGCTGCCTCCTCCAATTCTATCTTCACTCTGCTCTATAGAATGTACTGCTATTCCAAATGAATATTTTCCTCCATTCAGAACAGATGATGGCTCAATCACAACAGGGCTAGCATCCTAAAAATCATGAAGTCAGATATTAGGAGGTAAATTTAAAAAAAATGTTTTTATCTATTTTAGAGAGAGAGAAAGGGAAACATCAGTGTGAGAGGGAAACATCAATCAGTGCCCCCTGCTGGGTATGAAGCCTGCAACCTGGGAAGGAATCAAGCCTGCCCTGCCCAGGAATCAAACTGGCAACTTTGGGTGCATGAGACACACCCAACCAAGTCACACTAGCCAGAGCATACCATATGTCTTTTTTTTTTTTTAATATATTTTATTGATTTTTTACAGAGAGGAATAGAGAGTTAGAAACATCGATGAGAGAGAAACATCGATCAGCTGCCTCCTGCACACTCCCTACTGGGTGTGTGCCCGCAACCAAGGTACATGCCCTTGACCAGAATCGAACCCCGGACCCTTGAGTCCGCAGGCCAACTCTCTATTCATTGAGCCAAACCGGTTAGGGCACCATATGTCTTTTAACATGGCACAGTGAATGATGCACCCTGTAGACTTGGAGAATAGTGCTTTTCTTCACTTGTTTTCCAATGTACCAAACTACAGTGGTCTGTCTTTGGCCTTTTTTTTTCTATTCTAGGAATCTACTGCTCTCAGTGTCTGGCACTGCCTAAAACTGACACCATCACTCAGGTTTTTTGTTCTTTCCCCTTCTCTGTCCTATAATTCTTGTCATTGCTTCCATTCTTCTTGGCTTCCAGTGCAATTATCAACATTTTCAGACAACTAATGTTATCACTTTCCTTCTATACCAGTATGTTGAACAAACCAATAATGGTCATATATTGTAGTCATGGGCTACTTTTTGACTATGTTATTTCCAGTTGCTCTGGGAAGCCCTGCCCATCCCCCCAAACATCAAAGGATCTTTTTGTTTTTACTTACTTCTTGGTCTGTAACTATCAGAAATTATCCTAGAAGACTGTTTTTAGAAAGATAGGTCTCTAAATAGATAAAGTTTCACCCATGTTGAACAATTTCCTTATTTTTATGTGAGTCAATTATTCCTAAAAAGCCTATGTGGAACTTGAATATAATTCTATTTTGAGAATTTTATGATTTCTTTTAAGTTGTATGAATGGTTTATGATATATCAAACTTCAGGATTCACTTTCTTCTCTGTCAGAGATGATGCTATTTCTTTTTATGCTTTACACATATGTACAGGGTGGGGCAAAGTAGGTCTACAGTGTTGAGTACACAAAGCACAGTTTATTATTTATTAATTACTGTATTATTTTCCACATGAACTGTAAACCTACTTTTGCCCCCCCCTTTTTACTACAATTATTTTTTTTTTTTTAGTTAATCCAAAAAGAGAGAGAGAGAGAGAGAGAATGAATCAGCTGCCTTTCACACGTGCCCCAACCAGGGATCAAACCCACAACTCTTTAGTAGATGGAACGATGCCCCAACCAACTAAGCCACCTGGCCAGGGCTGCACTTCTGTTTCATAAGAGATATGCTGCTAAGAGCAAGACCTCTATCATGTTCCTACAAGAAGCAAAAAGTAATACCTCAAGTACAAAGCTAGGTTATTCTTCAAGTCTGTAGCTAGTAAGACATTAATAACCATTTATTCTAAGGTCAAAGTAAGAACATAAAGACAAAAATAATTTCAAAATAGACTGTGACATGTTACCCAATACTCTCATTTTCTACCTACAATCACTATCATTATCTATAAGGTCTTTGAAGTCATTTGCCTACTTTCACTCCTTCAGTGACATTTAAAGTCTACCTTTTCCAATTAACATATTTTATGTGTGAAAACAAACTACTAACCTCTGCAAAAGGAAAAAAGTACCAGGTAGAATGATAAGGAAAATAATGTAAACAATCTACCAGTATTTTCTGATAAACAATGATAGAAAAGGGCATATAGGAAAAATATGAATAAAATTATTAGATTTTTGGTTAGTAATCATTTGGCAACTGACAATGAGTCAACAAAATGTATCAACTGACTCTCGAAAATGGAGAATTTGCTTACTGGAATTACTGTTTTCAGTTTTCCGAAAAAAAAAAAAAATCCCTTGTATGTTTTAAATAAGAGTAGAATATTCACTAATAATTTCTTCTTTAACTCTTTATTTGGAACAATGTGAGGTTATCGTTTAGAAATTGGGTTCTAATATTACTTCTGAAATTAACTTTCTTGAATAGAAAATCACCCAGGAATCTTCAATTTTTTCATAAAAAAGGTGAAATAATGAAGTATAATGTGGTTGACATGCCCCTGGATTTAAAGTCAGTCCTTATATTTGATTCCAGAACTTCCACTCTGAGCAAGAAATTCAGGTTACCTCTAGTCCCAGTCTCAGGTTCCTCACAGGTAAAATAGATATAATACTACCTTCCTCACAGAGATTATGAGGACTAAATGAGATATGTAAGGTGTATATACATGCACCTGCATGCCCAATATTACCTTCCTCACAGAGTTGTTGCAGGGAGAAAATCTGTAAGCACAGAGCCTGGTACATAGCAAGTATTTTATGGGAAATCATTTCTATACCCTTCAAATCTTTAAGTTGGAGCATTTTATTATTAGCCAGTAGTCACCCAAAGTCTGTAGAATTGAAAATCCTATGAAAAAGGTAGGTAAACAGAAATCTTACTCACATATTTGACATAGTCCTTCCACTGCTGCCACCACTGCATGGAGATGATAAACCAATTGTGTCCTGGTTGCAGACCATACCTGCTCTCCCGTTCTAACCATCCTCTATACATACAAAAGAAATTTAGTACATCAAATGGTGTGTGAAACAGATGACCACACACCCACAAATTATCATTAGCAATTTTCACAAGGGAAAAACATGAAATAAATAGATATACTTGGGAAATGACTGTAATTTCGATTAGTGAAATACTGATAAGCCAATTTCAGGGAGTCACAATACCACTGTCAAGTATCACTCATACTGATGATGTTTTTATTTTTTAATTTTTATTGATTTCAGAGAGGAAGGGAGAGGGGGAGAGAGAAACATCAATGATGAGAGAGGATCACTGATCAGCTGCCTCCTGCATGCCTCCTACTGGGGATAGAGCAGGGGTGGGCAACCTTTTTGTGAGTGCATGCCAAAACCAGCAAAATCTCTGACGCAAAATTCTTCTGCGTGCCAACCCTGATTTTTTGAGAACATGTTACGCCTACTTGATATCTCTTAAGGTGTACGTATGTGAAGAACCTTGAAGAAATAATAAAATTCATTCGAGCGACAAAAACACAGTATATGATGATGAAAAATACATTTATTTTTTAATGTATACATGTACACTGATAGTCCAACAGAAAACTTTATGACTCCGTTTGATATTATCAGTGGGACTTTTGCTGCTGCATCACTGATGACAGAGATTTTACATCAGGTTTATATTTCGTGACCTTCAGAGATATGCACGAGCTACTACTTTCATCCGTCAGGCTACTCCTATTACGAGACTTAACAAAATTCATCACGGAGAACAAAGATTCACAAGCGTATGCGGATGAAAACATGGAGAGTAACGCTGTTGTAAAGTTTTTAAAACAGAAAAAATTTTATGGAATGGCATTCCAAGTCCTCAATAGTTCGTTTTCGACACTTTTGAAATTGCTCTTCCCCTCTCTCGTCAATCCATGTCTATGGTCTTTAAGATAACTTGTTATGTAAAATTATTTATTTATCTAAGATGCACCTACACTGAATTTATCTGAAAAATAAAAAAGTCAATATTAAGAAAAAAATTGTAAATGGAAGATTATAAGAGAGAGTTTTGCGCAGCAGCAAAAGTTACTGGCGTGCCATGTTTGGCACACGTGCTAGGGGTTGCCCACCCCTGGGATAGAGCCTGCAACCTGGGCATGTACCCACTGGAATCGAACCTGGGACCCTTCAGTCCGCAGGCTGACACTCTATCCATTGAGCCAAACCAGCTAGGGCCTGATGATGTTTTAAAAACAGCTTTATTGAGGAATATTTTACATATCATACAATTTACCCAGATTAAGTACACAACTCAATGATTTTGATAAATTTGCAGACATATGCAACCACCACCACAGTAGAATTTTAGAATATTTCAATTACCCCAAAAATATATCTATTTTTAGTCAATCTGTGTTACCACCTTTAGACCTAGAAAACCACTAGTCTATTTGCTATCTCTTATAAACTTCCCTTATGTGAACATTTCATATAAATGGAATGATATAACACAAAGGTCTTTTATATCTGGCCTCTTTTATTTAGCATAATGTTTTTGAGGTTCATCTATATTATAGCAGGTATCCTTAGTTTGTGCTTTTTTATTACTGAATAGTATTCCAAAAGTACATATACATCACTTTTTGTTTCTCCATCTAACATCTAATAATTTGAAACTGGTGAAGTGTTTTTGCAAAGTACCACCTAACATTTCCATTAGCAATGTATGAGGGTTCTATTCTTGTTTCTCTAGATTCTCACCAACGCGTCTGCCTTTTCTATCATAAATGTTCTAGTGGATGTGAAATGGTGTACTAAATGTTACTGAATTGTATGCTTTAAAATGGTTCACTTTGTTATGTCAATTTCTCCCAAACATTTTCATACATCCCAATGAAGCAGTTATACATTAAGCAGTTTTCCCCTATTATTCCCTTCCCCCATCCCTTGACAATCATCCATCTGTTTTCTGTACCTATGGATTTACATATTCTGGATATTTCATACAAATGGAATCATACAGTATGTAACCTACTGTGAATAGCTTCTTTCATTTGTGAGGTCCATTCATGTTGTAGCATGTATCACAACATCTTTTTGTTTTATGCTGAATAATATTCCACGGTATGTATAAACCACATTTGGTTTATCCATTCATTCACTGGTAGCTATTTGGACTGTTTCAACCTTTTAGCTATTTTGAATAGTGCTGTTATGAACATCTATGTACATCCTGTTAACAAATGTTTTAATTATATACTTAAAATTGGAACTGCTGAGTTATGTGGTAATACCATGTTGAGGAATGACCAAATTGTTTTCCACAACGGCTACACCATTTTACATTTCCACCAGCAATGTATGAAGGTCCCAATTTCTCCACATCCTCATAAAATCTTTTTTTTCTTTTTTAAAAAAAATGTTTTTATTGATTTCAGAGAGAGGAAAGGAGAGAGAGAGAGAGAGAAACATCAATGATGAGAGAGAATAATAAATTGGCCGCCCTCTGCCCCCTATCCCCCTACTGGGGATGAAGCCCACAACTCAGGCATATGCCCTGACTGGGAATCGAACTGTGATCTCCTGGTTCATGGGTCGATGCTCAACCACTGAGCCACACAGGCCAGGTGGCATTGCCTGTTTAAATTTTGACCATATAATCCTGTTCTCAAGTATTCCAAACAACTCTACTTCAGTAAACTCTTTTATCAAGTAGTCCAAAGCCAAAAAAAAACTACTGAAAAATTTGTGTACACACTGCTTTTAAGAAATATATGAGTTATAAGCTATATATTGAGAGTTTATTCTAAAGGCAAAGTTTAGTTGAGATTTAGTCCTGTTTCTGAAACTTTCTAGACATTAACATTATATAATGGTAACCCTAAAGCAGGAGTGGGGAATGTCTGGCCCGGGGCCATAAAAGGCCAGCAAAATCATTTCTTCTGGCCCTGGCAAGGCATCAGGGGTGTGTTAATTAAATGTTTGACCAAATACAGCAGGTTAATTTTTAAGATGATAATTTTGTATAGCCCGAGAATCCTATATAATAGAAGCCTAATATGCAAATAGACCAAACATCAGAATGACGGGTGGAACGATTGGTTGCTATGACACACACTGACCACTAGGGGGGCAGACGCTCAATGCAGGAGTTGCCCCCAGCCCGCAGGCCCCAGGCCAGCCAAGGCAGATGCCAGAAGGGGCCCCCTGACTACCCCGCAGGTCACCCCACAGATCGACCCTGATCGCTGGCCAGGCCTAGGGACTCTACCCGTGCACGAATTCATGCACTGGGCCTCTAGTGATGTTATAAATATCCAAATGGCCCTTGGCAGAAAAAAGGTTCCCCACCCCTGCTCTAAAGCAATGAAAAATATTCAAGGTATTAAAAATTGAGTTATAAATATAAAAATGTGCAGGCCTAACCAACTCAGGTATTTTACCTCAAGTAATTTTGCCTAAGTAAATCTTAACCAAAGATGTACATACTTTATTACTAAATTTTCCCATATACATACATTAAAGAAATATAAATAGGGGATGAATAGGACCTATTAGTTAATCATTTAAATTATAAGAAGCCTTTATTAATATGTAAAAGTATAATTTATATGATATGCATTGAAAATGCATGCAGAAAATAAAACAATATTTCAGAATATTCTTTTTTTATAAAAAAATTTATAAATTCCATCAGAGGCATACACATATGTGGTTATATGAATGTAAAAAGTGCTAACATGCAACCATCAACAAAAAGGAAAGGAAACCTATTGAATGGGAGGAAATATTGCAAACTACATAACTGATAAAGGGCTAATATGCAAAATATACAAGGAACTCATGTAGCTCAATAGCAAAACAAACAAACAAAAAACAACCCAATTTAAAAAATGGGCAAAGGATATTTTTTACAAAAAAGACATACAAATAGTGAACAGGAACATGCGAAGGTGCTCAATTTCACTAATCATCAGGGAAATACAAATCAAAACCACAATATCACCTCACATTTGTTAGGCTATTACCAAAAAAACAAAGTATAACAAATTCTGGTAAGGATGTGTAGAAAAAGAAACCCTTGTACACTCCTGATGGGAATGAAAACTGGGCTAACCACTATGAAAAACATTATTGAGGTTTCTCAAGAAATTAAAAATAGAACTACCATATGATCCAGCAGTCCTACTTCTGCGTATATATCCAAATAAAACAAAATCATTATCTTGAAAAGATGGCTGTACTCCCATTTCCACTGCAATATTATTTACAATAACCAAGGTATGGAAACAACCTAAGTGTCCAACAACAAATTAATGGATAAAGAAAACCTCTCTCTCTCTCTCTCTCTCTCTCTCTCTCTCTCTCAGGAATATTATTCAGCCTTAAACAAGAAGGAAATCCTGTCATTTACAAGAACATGGATGAAGCTGGAGGGTGTTATGCTAAGTGAAACAAGCCAAACAGAAAAGGATAAATATTGCACAGTATCATCTTATGTGTGGAATCTTTAAAAAAAAAAAGTCAAATCAGAAACAGAGTAGAGAAATGGTTGCTGGGGCTGGGGGAAATAGAAAGAGGTTGCTAAAAGGGTACAAACTTTCATTATAAGATGAATAAGGTTTGTGGATCTAATGTATAATATAGTGACTATAGTAGATAACACTTGTATAATTGAAATTTGCTAAGAGAGTATAACTTAAATGTCCCCCCCCCCAACCCCCCAAAAAAGCTAAAGATGGTAATAGAAGTGTTAATTAACTCAATGGGGAGAATCCTTTTATAAGACGTACATTTATGAAATCATCACATTGTACATTTTGAATATCTTATCATTTTAGTTGTCAATTATACCTCAATAAATAAAAATGCCAACAGAAATTATCTAAATACAGAGATGATGGGCATTTTTTATTTTTTTTGCTTAGGTCTACTTTCTAATCTTTCTACAATAAATGTGAACTATTTTGTAGTAAGAAAAAATTGCTACCTGTTATCTTAATTTTTTTAAATATATTTTTAGCCCTAGTCAGTTTGGCTTAGTGGATAGAACATCAGCCTGCGGACTGAAGGGTCCCAGGTTCGATTCTGGCCAAGGGCACATGCTATGGCTGTGGGCTCGATCCTCAGTAGGGGGCATGCAGGAGGCAGCCGATCAAGGATTCTTTCTCATCATTGATGTTTCTATCTCTCTCTCCCTCTTCCTTCCTCTCTGAACTCAATAAAGAAATATATATATGTTAAAATACATAGAGGAAAAGAGAGATAGAAACATCAATAATGAGAGAGAATCAATGATCGGCTGCCTCCTGCACACCCCACACTGGGGAACCAGCCTGCAACCTGTGCATTTGCCCTGACCAGGAATCGAACCATGACCTCCTGGTTCATAGGTCGACACTCAAACACTGAGCCATGCTGGCTGGGCACTATCTGTTATCTTATAAAATGTCTTATTTCAAAAAATTAAATTTAGTACCAGTGCAATTTTAATGTGAAATGGAATTTGATTTCTAAATTAATACAATACATTGGTTAGAAAATTACTTAAAAATATCTCGATATGTAATTGTTTTGGAGAAACAGGGTGTTACTATAATGATTACATTAAAGTGGGACATAATATTACTTAGTAATGATATATTTTGGGTGTTAGCAATTTCATCTATATAATGAAAAATACACAGACTGAAACTACAAACTTACCTAATAATTTGTCCTTCCTCTTCTGGAGTAGCTGGTCTTAATCCCAGAACTATGTGACATACCTAAAGAAAAAGTGGTAAATTAATCTTCATTGACTGGTGCTAATGACTAGATTGTATTTTTCACAGTCTCTGCAGAGTTTTCAATTAATGAACTATTAATGAGTTACCTGAGCAAATTTGAACTTTAAATTTTAGCTTTTCTTTTTTTTAAATTGATTTTTAGAGAAAATAAGGGAAAGGGAGAGAAAGAGAGAAACATCAATGTGAGAGTGAAACACTGATCGGCTGCCTCCTACATAACCCCCTACAGGAGATCAAGCCCACAACCCAAGCATGTGCCCTGACTGGGAATTGAACTGGCAACCTTTCTGTGCATGCAACGATGCCCAACCAACTGAGCCACACTGGCCAGGGCACCATAAGGTATTTATATAAATTGGGGCAAGAGAACTACTTCAGGAAAATAGTTAAAATCTAGCAAGTTCTATGACTTTTCACTCCTGATAACTTTTCTTCTCTCTTTGTCCCTCAATCTTTCTTGGACCTTATAAAGAATAAAAATATAAATAAATAAAAACTAAAAAAATTAAGAGATACCTTGAAACTAAGATAATCTAACTAAAGAGACTATATACTTTGAAAAAATTATAGTTGCCTACTAATGATCCATCTCTCTGTTCACACTATCTCACTTGTTAGGAAGGGCTTTTAAAAAAGTGAAGTCCTTTTTTTTCTATAACAGTGAAGAAAAAGTAAATTATGATGGCTTTTATGATTCTCTGTAAGTCTACATGCTTCTCTATCATGAGGTATGATAAGATAAATAAACAATATCACCTAAATTCTGCTTTCCTATCTCCCACATCATGATTTTGAGAAGGTTCAATAGGCACTCATGCTCTATCTTACCATCTTTCAAGCATGTCTAGGATAATATAGTTCTATTTATCATATGTGGTTTTGCAGTCCAGTTGCATTAACTACTACATAATGGAAAATATATAGAATTACTGCTACCACTACCCTCTGAAACTGTCATTTACATTAAACGTACCTGGAAAAGGAGATTCAAAAATTCATTGGCAAGTACATTTTTCACACTCCAGATCTGATAGTCTTCTAGAGTAAGATGGCCCATCTGAAAGAGAAACAATATTTAAAAAGATCTCATGCTAAGAATGTCGTTTTTTATAGCATTTGAATAAAATCTGGCTTATTAAACTTATATTGGTCATCTGTCTGAAAACAAACCAATAATTTAAAGTAGATTCTAGCCTGGCCCGTGTGGCTCAGTGGCTAAGCATTGATCCATGAACCAGGAGGGCACATGCCCGGGTTAAAGGCTCGATCCCCCGTAGGGGACATGAAGGAGGCTGCTAATCAATGATTCTCTCTCATCAATGATGTTTCTATGATTCTTTCCCTCCCCCTTCCTCTATCTGAGTTAAATATAAAAAAAATATTTAAAATAAAGTAGATTCTATGTGTTCATATGACAAGTAGTCCAGCTAGCTAGAATAAGCTTAAAAGTAACAAAAATCTGTTGAAACAGTCAATGGTAATGAGGACAATCTATCATCAACAATTTTGTTTCAACAAGACCTGGAAAATAACAGTATCTTCTGTTTCAAGGGTTACCTATGGAAAACTACAAAAAGCTCTGGGTAAGGAAAATGGAGTATTCTTTTTTTTTTTTTTTGATGCAAAACCTAAGATTCCACTATAGCACAGAGACCAATATATTAATAGGTCATGAAAAGTAGTGTGGGAATGCAGGATGTGATGTATAAACTGGAGGATTGGGTTATTTCCTTTATAAAACGACAGTACGTGTCGCTAAGGAACACACTTAAATTAACACTGTGAAACTGAAATGAAATGTGGTACAAAAATAACAACTTCCAGGCATGCCTTCAAGCACCTCCCTTAGGACTTGCAATCTCTAGGCTTCAGTGTGGGGAGGATTACAATTCTTTGGAAGAATAAAAAGTTCACACTTTTGAAATGCCAATTTCAGAGAATTTTAAGGTCAAAACATAGTGGGTTCATTTCTCTTCACCTTCAAGGAGAAATCTGATGCTTTATTCAAATCCGCATTAAGCTTCTAGTTCAAATCCCAACCCAACCTTGTGACCTCCAGCATTGATGCTCTTTCCATTGACTAAAGCTGACTGGATCAGTTTAACTCCTGGTCGAAGAGTCTGAGTATAACCCAGTCCTTTCATTCTAACAACATTCTAAGACCTTCTTAGTAACAAAGAGCAATATTATCAGACTTCTTAAAGATTTAATATCTACTTTACATTTCTCCAAAATGCAGTTTAACATTACATTTTTATAAGTTCGGAAAGCAACATTTTTGTGTTGCCAAAGAGCACCAAAAATTACATATACCATGTAGAAGATGATATATATTTTTTCTTATCTGGCAAAAATATAACCAAATATTTCATATTTCATGTATTCAACAATTACCTAATAACCCTAGCTAAAAAATGTTTTAGCTTTTATTATTTAATGATATTGATATATTCTCTTCTCAATATAAAATAACCATATGTAATAAGGAAAGATCTTAAAGCACTATAATTACTGACTTTCAGGATACAATTTCTATTAAGTATGTTAATACCAATCTAAAGGTACAAAATAATGGGTAATATAGGCACAATCCAGTCACAAATGGGTATGGTTAATAGCTTTGGTTGAAAGGTCCAAGTTCCATTCTAAAATGCTAACCATCCTGGCTGGTGTGGCTCAGTGGCTGAGAATCGACCCAGGAACCAAAAGGTCACTGGTTCAATTCCCTGTGGGGGCATATGCCAGGTAAGGGGTGTACAGGAGGCAACCTATCAATGATGTTTCTCTCTCATCAATGCTTCTATCTCTCTATCCTTCTCCCTTACTCTCTCTCTAAAAAATCAACAAAAAATATTAAAAAGTAAAAAATTAGACCTAACTGGTTTGGCTCAGTGGATACAGCGTCGGCTTGCTACTTTTTAAATCTAAACTTCTATAACCAATCTGCTACTTGGTACGTCAGTGTTTGAGTGGAAAGGCTCAAATTAATTCAAATATGCCTCACAATATGTAGCTTATTTTCAGTTTCACAGGGACACACACATATCACAATAAATCAAACTATAGGAGTAAACCTATTATAATAGTCTTAGTAATAAATACTATCAAATTAAAAAATTAAAGGATTTATTCTTTATAAAGTACATGCTTATTTTGGCTAGTATTCAAGAACTTGAGAGGGCCTTACCAGTACTATTTAAAAAAACAACAACAAAAAAACAAACTCTTTTAGGAATACATGGACCACCCAGATTAGTATTAAAAAATCATTATTCTAATGCCTACCATCATCTGTTAGTTTTGCCCCTGTTCCTGACTTCATATAAATGGAATCATACAGTATATTCTTTTTGTGGGGCTTCTTTTGCTCAATATAAGGTTAGCCTTACCATAACTTATTAAAATGGAAGAAATAAAAATTATAAACTATTTTGACAAGGGCTGTGTCTACTTAATTTTTATAAAATGCCTAGCTTATAATAAAAGTTTTTATACATAAAACACATGGAATGGACTGTCTTTAGAGTCAACCTGGAGGTATTGTTACCACAGATCCAAATAAGCAGTTGGTACGGATGATACAGAACAGATTAAAATATTATATGCTATATATCCCAATTTTTGGTACATGATATTTTTAGAAAAGGATAAGTTAGTCCTGGCTAAACTCACCTTTGTGGTGTCATGTGCACTCAATATGCCTTCTACAATATCAGATAGATCAGTATGTAATTCCTTTAAAAAGAGAAATTCAAAGGAGTAATTAGGAAAGAGTTGATACCACTTTTATTATTCAGTGGCCAAAATATACTATATCTTGACCAAGTATTTTTTATTACCATAAACAGAATTTTATATTTGCTTTTAAAAATTACGATAATTATCCTGTAGTTTCATTCTTACTTTATACAGCTTATTAAATTTTCTAAGGCAAATTCTCTACCCAATTTTGCATCTTCAGCAATGAATATTTTGTGTAGCATAATTCAGCAACTAACAGTAATAAAAAATCCTTTTCATTCGCTGACTTTAAAAAAATTCTCCACTCCATTTTCCTATTGGAAGTTACATACAATAAGATGTTTAAAATCAGAACTTACTGGGATATCATCAGTGCGGTTGTCCTTCCAGACCTCTAAAAGTGCAACCACCATGTCTCTCAGTTCAACCCTAGAGAGAACTCCATCTCGGTCAACATCAAATACCTTGAAGCAAACTAAAAAAAAAAAAACTCTTATGAAGGGGAATTAGTTTTATGTTTAGAAGTACAATACATTTCACTAGAAGCTGCCCTAGTAAAATAACTGAGTTTCTCAAACAAATATATTCTAGATTAAGTTCTCATCTAGAGCAGACATAGAAATATGTCATTAAAGTCCCCTGAACATGTAGGACTAACTGCACACTTCACTAATCTGTCTCTCTCAAAAATTTTTTAAAAATATATTTTATTGATTTTTTACGGAGAGGAAGGGAGAGAGAGAGAGAGTTAGAAACATCGATCAGCTGCCTCCTGCACACCCCCTACTGGGGATGTGTCCGCAACCAAGGTACATGCCCTTGACCGGAATCAAACCTGGGACCCTTCAGTCCGCAGGCCGAAGCTCTATCCACTGAGCCAAACTGGTTAGGGCTGTCTCTCTCAAATCTGAAAACAAAAAGGGGGCCAATAAATATTACCATACCTCACAGGTTTTAAGGAGGTAATTCAAGCCCTTAAATTAATTTCTAATATTTAAAACTGATCACTGAAGAGTTGATTCTTCTAATGATGAAAATATTCAATCTACATTAAGAATCAATGACAAGCTGGTATTAAGATAGTCTACTTCCATTTTGCCTCTCCAATTAAACTAATATACACTCAAGGTTTTGCCAAAGAAGAATTTCAACTCTTCAATGAAGTTTATATATAATACTAGAGGGCCGATGCACAAAAATTTGTGCAAGAGTAGGCCTTCCTTCCCCTGGCTGCTGGCACCCGGGACCTGGCTGGCTTCCCTCTGGCCCTGGCTTCATCAGGAAGAATGTCCGGAATGACGTCTAGTCTAATTAGCATATTACCCTCTTATTATTATAGATTGTAAGAATTAGAAATATAAGCACTTTGCTAATTAACTCCAAATGAATCACTAGTTTGTTAACTTTCATTGGTCCATCAGCAAAGAATTTTAAAAAGTTTTTAACTCCATAATTAAGATCAAGTGAGAAGCAAAAATTTCAGCCTCTCTTTTTAATATTAGCACTTTATTTTTTTGTTAACCTTCATCCAAGGATATTTTCCCACTGATTTTTAGAGTGGAAGGGAGGGGGAGAGACAGTGAGAGAAACATCAATGTGAGAGAGACACACTGATTGGCTGCCTCCCGCACGCTTCCTCAACCAGGGCTGGGGATAGAGTCAGAAACCAAGGTACATGCCCTTGACAGAATCAAACCCGTGACCCTTTGGTCCACAGGCAGATGCTCTACTCACTGAGCAAAACTGACTAGGGCAATATTAGCACTTTAATGGGAACAAATAATCCTATATAATAAAGAGCTAATATGCTAATTAGACCGAACAGCCGAACGACCTTCCGGACATCCTTCCAGACGAAGTCAGGGCTGTGAGGGGCTGCAAGGGCCAAGCCCCTTGCATAAATTTCATGCATGGGGCCTCTAGTCTATCATAAATCCAGGTCAAACTAATGGTATATCATCATGAAAAAAAAAAGAAGAAGAAATCTAAGTTTTTGATATTAAGTAATAATCTATTTCATACACACCCAAAATAATTATGCTGTTAAAGTGCATTATTGTATAATATTACTGAAGGTCAAAATATTCAAATAGCACACTCAAAACAGACAACATTTATGATCTGTATTTTAGAAAGACAGATAATAACCTTAGTAAATATATCAGTATTAGGTACCAATTAAATGTAAACTGCTGCATTTTGTGAATTATGGTTAAGATTTAATATGTAACATGCTTATAAATTATGCTATAACATTTTAGCTAGATTTAAATGACCAATTTAGTATTTAATAAAACTGTGTTTTGATCATAAATTTCACTTTGCTATTAAAATATTTATACAAGTCATAGAAAATGAGTTGTACTTCCAATTATGCAAGGCACTGAATTCTCTATATAGACTACTAGAAAATATTTTCTAGGGGGGGAAAAAAAGAAAATAGTTTTTAAATGTTTAACATTTTCAAATATATTATGGCTGAAATAGTTTCTTTATCATGAACTGTAAATTCATCAGGAAACTCAACCCCACCTATATATATAAAAGGCTATGTGACCGTATGACTGTCCGACCATCCAGCCAGTACCTATGACACGTACTGACCACCAGGGGGCAGATACTCAACACAGGAGCTGTGGTGACTTGGCAGCAGTGGTTCTCAGGGACGCACCCCGGAACCAGAGAGGAGGGAGCCCAATTCCTCACAGGGCCACGCGATTCCACGATTCCACCTTCCGCTGTGGGTTATGTTGTTCCTGGAGCACTGTCGGCCCTGAATCTGGTTTATTGCACACTTGCATTTTGTGTTCCACACCCTGTACAAAAGCAAGTTTGCAGGGTGCCCTCTTGCACTCGGGGACTCCTCGGGGGATGTCAGAGAGCTGGTTTCAGCCCAATCCCCGCAGGCCAGGCCAAGGGACCCCACCTGCCAGAGGGACCCCACTCACTCTGCAGACGCCGGTGGTGCCACCCAGTCCTGCACTGCTGGCCACCACCTGGGACCACCTGCATCAGTCCCTGCACCGGAGCCAGTGCTGTGAGCCAGAAGATCTGTCTCCCCCTGCCCTCCCCTTACACTCCACAGATGCCATTCAAGTCATGGTACCACCCCAGGAATTCTAATTAATTTCCCTTCAATGTGCACGAATCCGTGCACCGGGGCCACTAGTTATTAATAACAAAGATACCAAACTACTCCACAGTGCAAAAGAATAGATGATTGAATCCTTAGAATGGCTTCAATAAAATCTCAACATGAGCCTGCTATGTGCTAATCTGACAAAGTGATGAAAATTCAAGCCTTAATCCACAGATGATTTTAGATGAATACTAATTTTGTCACTGTATACTTTGCAAATTTTGTGACAATGTTTAACTTACATTTTTGTCTTTCAGCCAGGGGTCCCCTGCAACAGGCTGATAACCCACAGGATATCTCCTTAAAATCTATGTGATTGTCACGATTTTCATCAAAAGCATTAAACAAACCTGTAAAATAGGAAAAGACACCATAAACCAAAGCAACCAAACTTCCTAATGTTATAATAACATATTTATAAAAGCAGGCATGACTCCCATAAACTGGCCAAATATTTTTTTAAAAAGAGTTTATCAGTAGTTTCAGGAAGTTGTTTTCTTTTTTCTTTTGGTATAAGTATAACTAAAACTTAAGATCCTAGCAGAAATACATTACTATCATTTAGTGTTTGGTTATGTCTGCCTCTCTCTATTTTGTATCAATTTTAACCATTAAAAATGGCTATAGTATACAAAATAAAATTTAATTAAAAATCCATCCCAAATCAGAAATTATTTAGAAAGATTGAGAAGTAAAAGGATGCCCTAGCCGGTTTGACACATTGGATAGAGTGTCAGACTGCAGATCAAAGGGTCCCGGGTTCGATTACGGTCAAGGGCACGTACCTCAGTTGCAGGCTCCTCCCCAGCTCAGGCCCTAGTCAGGGCTTGTGCAGGAGGCAACCAATGTGTTTCTCCCACATCAATATTTCTCTCTGTCATTCCCTCTCTCTTCCACTCTCCCAAAAAATCAATGGAAAAATATCCTCAGGTGAGGATTAACAAAACAAAAAAAAAAGGAAAAAGGAAAAGTTTAACTGCACACTCAAAGATATACTATTATTTTTATCTTTTTATCTTTATTGTTGAGAGTATTACAGATTTCTCCCTTCTCCCCCTGTATTTTTCCCCCTCTACCCAGTTCCCACCCCGCCCCAGGCCTTCACCACCCTATTGTCTATGTCCATAGGTAATGCATATATGCATATAAATTCTTTGGTTAATCTCTTCCCGCCCTCTGAGATTCTTCAGTCTGTTCCATGTTTTTATGCCTTTGGTTCTATTTTACTCATCAGTTTATTTTGTTCATTAGATTCCTTGTTCATTTATTTTGATTTTAACATGCTGTTATTAATAAGCTCCTATAAAGCTCTTCCATGACATGAAGAAAAATAACACATTATATTAAGAGAAGTTCTATACTGCACTCTTCTTTGTACTACATAATCCTATAAAATAAAGAGGTAATATGCAAATTGACCATCACTCCAACAAATAAGATGGCAACACCCATGTGGTCAAAGATGCCCACCACAAGATGGCCAGCAGGGGAGGGCAGTTGGGAGGGACCAGGCCTGCAAGAGAGGGCAGTTGTGGGCGGTCAGGCCTGCAGGGGAGGGCAGTTGGGGGTGACTGGGACTGCAAGGGAGGGCAGTTGGGGGCGACCAGGCTGGCAAGGGAGGGCAGTTAGGTGTGACCGGGCCTGCAGGGGAGGGCAGTTGGGGGTGACCAGGCCAGCAGGGGAGGGCAGTTAGGGGCGACCAGGCTGGCAAGGGAGGGCAGTTGGGGGTGACCAGGCCGGCAGGGGAGGGCAGTTGGGGGCAATCGGGTCAACAGGGGAGCAGTTAAGCATCGATCAGGCTGGCAGGGGAATGGTTAGGGGGTAATCAGGCTGGCAGGCAGAAGTGGTTAGGGGCAATCAGGCAGGCAGGCAGGCAGGCAGGCAAGCAGTTGGGAGCCAGCAGTGCTGGATTGTGAGAGGGATCCAGACTGGAGAGAGTGCAGGCGGGGCTAGGGATACACACACACACCGCCATGACGAATTTCATGCACCAGGCCTCTAGTCTTTTTTAAATGAGTATTTAAATTTCAGAAAGGGGATTTATAATCCAATCCTGTGGTTTTCAAATATTTTGTAAAAGGTAGAAATAAAATTATTTTGATTTAAAATGATTTATCAAATTCTCCAACTCAGAAAAGGTAAAAACACAGCTGTACTGTTGAAGTGGGTTAAAGTCCAGGGCCTTATCAGTTCTGGCTCCCCTAACAAGTACTTCTGAAGTACCCTAAAAATCTGAAGAATGCAGATTACATATTCCAAGAATGTAATTCCATACCCTCAGTTTAAAGAGTAGAAAACTAAAAACTCAGAAGGGGGTTCCCAAAAGGAAGAAGTTTAAAAAGGTCAGAAGAAGCAGAACCCAAATATTCAGATTCCAAATATGTTTTTGTGTGATATCACCTACAATTACTCTTTGTATCCCTAATGTTTTAAAAAAGTCATAGCATGCCTGGCTGGTGTGGCTCAGTGGTTGAGCATCGACCCATGCACCAAGAGGTTGCCAGTTTCATTCCTGGTCAGAGCTTGTGCTCATATTGTTGACTCAATCCCTAGTGGGGGGCATGCAGGAGGCAGCCAATCTATTGATGTTTCTCTCTCTCTCTCCTTCTCCCTTCCAATAAAAACATATATATTTTTTAGAAAGTCATAGCAATGGAAAGTTTAGAGCCAGCAGGGACCTCAGAGATGGTCCAGTCCAGTAGTTTCTTAATTTCTTTTGGTAGTTGGGGTGGGGGGAGAATATAGCAATGGAAACTTCTTACGTAAAAGAAAAATAAGTAGAGGCACTCAAATTGAGGAAGAAATGGGGCTAAAAAAAACCTTGGTCCTGGTTGATGTGGTTCAGTGGTTACAGTATCAGCCCCGCCCACTGAAGGATCATGGGTTCAATTCAGGTCAAGGGCACATACTTGGGTTCGCACCCAGGCTCCAGTTGGAGCGTGTGCAGGAGGCAACCAGTTGATGTGTCTCTCTTGAATCTATGTTTCTCTCTCTATCTCTCTCTCTCTCTATCCACCTTCCCTCCCTCCTTTCCATTCTCTGAAAAGCAATGAAAAAAGTATCCTCATGTGAGGATTAACAAAAAACACACCCAAATAAAACAAAGCAAAAACCTGGAGCTCTTCCCATTCAGTGGCCATCACCCTAATCCCTGGCACCAGCTACTAAGGTACCTCTTTGGAGTACAGCTTCATAGCCACTGACTTGGTGAAACTAATTTATGCAAGGTCACATAGGTAGAACAGGATGCTCAAAACTACAATCTTAATTCCCATTTTAGTTTTTTTCCAATAAACTCTGCTATTTGCAAGAAACTTGCAAACCTGTAATATTATGGCCTTTAGAGTTAAGATATATTGGTTAGTAATAAGAGATGGGCTCAAATCTGTTTACCAAAAAACACTTGAAGAAAAGAGAATAATTCCTACCTTCACTTAGAGATGGACGAATAGGTGGTGAAACCAAGGGGCCAAATGTCTCTAAATCAAATCGTCCAGTCCGGGATTGAGCCTTCAGCAACCAATAACGTTTCTCCAGATCAATGATGTCTGATTCCTCCACTAAGAGTCATATCAAACAAAATTATAAAACCTCTCAGCCTCCTTTTCTGGGCAGTTTATCCTAATAATATAACTTTTAAGGATATATTTTAATTTCCCAATTTAATTGCTAAAAAAAACCATAATCTATCTAAAACAAAATTCTGAAACACAAATACATTATATCTAAAATAGCATGAAAAGTAAATTCAAGTTAACATAAAAAAGATTTTAAAATAAAAAATTACTTTTGCAATTGCCCATTTAGTAGATTGCTTAAATCCAATATGTAGAATAAACAACTGAAACATTTCTTTTTGGTATCCCACACCTTTTTTATCTGTACTTATTTTTTATCAGTTTCAATCTCTATCTGGGGTTTAAAGATTCTATATACATATTCTCTCCACTATAAACATTCTAAGAGCAAAATCTATGTCTGATTCATCCTATCAATATGGTTACTACTTACAAATTCAATATTTATTAAGTAAATGAAAAAGAGTATGATGAAAGATATTATAAATAACAAATTCAATAATGATAGCAGAGTTAGAGGATTTACGATGTGACAGGTTATAGGAGCATCATGAAAACATATAGAAATGAAACTATATAGAAATGAATTTATTACCCATCTATAGATATTTTTTTTCTGGTTCACAATAGCAGCATACAATATTCCTAACATTCTAAATAGTTCTTGGCCTGCACGATGGGCAATCCTACTCAAGTCCCACCTTGTCAGAGGCTCCAGCTGCAGAAAAAACTCTTTAATGCCATAATTTTATTCTAATTTTTTTTAAAGCCAGGCAAAATGTCCAAGTGTTTTCAAACAGTCACAAAGTTCCTCAACATTTTTGAGGATGCAACCTTCTCAAAAGCAATGACCTTCTGAGATGTAATTAAAATGGCTGTAAGCCTTACATAATTTACAAGACAAGAGGATGAACAAGGAGGGACATGCAGATCTACTAGTGGCTTATGGTCTAAGAATCACGAAAGTACTTCTTTTGTATTCAAAGTTTTTAACACTACAAACTAAAATGTGGCAAGGGAATACAATAATATACATATTTTTAGTTGAGATAATAAATGCTAAAATAGAGACAATGTAAATTTGAATTAGATATGAAAAGAAAAATAATCAAAATTAGTTATATGGCCCTAAAATTAGCCCAAAATACTGTATTAATTACCTGAGAATCCAGATTCTATTACTATAAGGAATCACTGAGGTAGCAGGCTTATTGACTCTTATGATACATTTTAGGGAAACTTCAAAAACTCTTTCTAGAGGAGAAAACAAGATGGCGGCATAGGTAAACACCAGAGATTGCTGCCTCGCACAACCACTACAAAAATACAACTAAAAGACAGAACGGACATCATCCAGAACCACAGGAAGGCTGGCTGAGTGGAAATTCTACAACTAGAAGGAAAGAGAAAAGCATACCGAGACTCAGAGGAGGTGC
>NW_005354174.1:1177617-1194610 GCF_000412655.1 Myotis brandtii
ATGCGGGAAGAGACTGGACAAAAATTGTGCACCTATGGATGAGGACAGTGGGTAGGGAGTGAGGGCGGAGGGTGGGGCGGGAACTGAGAGGAGGGGAGTTATGGGGGGAAAAAGAGGAACAAATGTAATAATCTGAACAATAAAGATTTAATTAAAAAAAAACCTTTCTAAATTCTATGAAAAATATGATCAACATTAAGGAAAATTAACTCTCAGTTATTAAAACATAGTTCTTAAAAATCATAGTTATTTTATTATTTATTTCACTGTAGGTAAAGGACAATCATTCAATGATCTTGCCTGAATCAAATGAAATTAATTATTGAAGAGAAATAAAAAATAATCATTTGTGAGTATCCCAAGGGAAAAAGAAACTAGAAAAATGAATCTGCAAGATTCTCTGCAGTCTGAAGAAGATGGCTCACAACCACCACAACTGCCACATGACCAAATCCTTTTATCTGCAATTACAAGCTACTCATAAAAGATTAAAGAATAAAATGACTGTGTCAATCAACTGTCTTCAGGTCCTAAAATGGAAATAAGCATGCACTCTGGGATTCAAACATCCCAACTTTGACACCTATTTGATCTTGAGAAAATTTCTTTAACTTCTCATAGTCTTGGTTGCCTCTTTTCAGAATGGAGATGAAATGAAGGATTAAATGAAATAATGTACACAGAGTATAGTGCCTCCTCTAGAAAGTACCCAATCTGCATGTGGTAAATTTGAACCTTCCACAGAGCAAAGTATTGGGGAGAGGGGTGGTAGGGGTGACGGGAAGTGGGAGGGAAAGGACGGAGAAGTACAGGAACTATAATAAAAAATCATTTAATATTCTGCAAATATGTAATAAAGGCATATTAATATTATGTGTCTGACAAAAACTATAGATATGATTGTGAACAAACAACTATGTTTAGATTCTAATAAAAGTAAAAATTGGTCATTTTAATCTAATGTGGAAAGTACAATGAGGCAACAGACACAGGGTTTTCAGGGAGCATGTGAGCAGCTAGGCCCTGGAGGTCTTGCAGAGGCAAAAGAGTATTTACAAAAAGTCTGTAGGCAAGACAGGTAATAAAAGGACAGAAACACAAACAAAAAAACTGTTGTGTTCTCTTATAATTCAAACACAGGAATAACTTATACAAGGACCTGTATCATGGACCCAAGATAAAAGACAAAAAACAAAAAAGAACTTTACTTTTCAGGGAGTGACAAAAAAAGAATGTTAAAGATGACAGACATTTCAACCTAGAACTAGAAGGCAGTTAGACAGAATGCAGGCATTTCAAAGGTTAGCATCTAAAGGATGAGCCTTCAAACTCAAGAAGAGAGCTGCCAGATTGTTTTTGGCTAGGACTATGCATGTTCAGTAGTAGAGGATAGATACACTGATCTAAGTATGTAAAATGAATTACATTTTGAGTTTATAGTCTGTGTCTCCAAACTCTAACACTATGTGGAGCTAAATAACTGTGAAAAAACAGATGGGGAAAGGGTATTTCAAGAAAAAGCCAAAAGACCAGGGTTTAGTCTTAGACTATTCTCTCAGATATGAAAAAAAGAGAATGAATTAACAGCTGTTCCAACCTATTTCAAACATTTAGTTATATAGAACACATTTACGCTCTATCTATATGTTCTCATCACTCTGAACATCATCACCAAGATGTTCAGCATTGCCTGGCAGGTGTGGCTCAGTGGTAGAGCATCAACCTATGAAATAGAAAGTCACAGTTTGATTCCTGGTCAGGGCATATGACAGGGTTGCAGGCTCGATCCCCAGTAATGGGTGGGCAGGAGGCAGCCAATCAATGATTCTCTCTAATCATTGATGTTTCTATCTTTCTCCCTATATCTTGCTCTCTGAAATCAATTTAAAAATATTTTTTAAAAATATGTTCAGCATTATTGCAAACATTGTCTATGTCTCTCTTCACTATAAATGGCTTTAAAAATTAACTTGTCATTAAGAACATTGTTTATACTTGACCAAAAAAATTTCTTATAAAACTAATCTTAGGTATTTAAATAGCAAACTATGAGAGATAAATATAACCATCTTGATAAACATTTGGTTAAGATCTATTCAAGCATAAAAACTAGAACTTTGGGCTAAAGTTCTAATTCAATATCTTAAATTTAAATAAGAGGTAAGGTAACAATAGTTTGAAATTTGCAGTTCTGAAAATGTACTTGCCATGACAAAATCTAAAATCTTGTGTAAGTCAAATCAGTTAATTATTCTAACTGTATTGAATACAAACAGCTCCTCAGTTTCATTTGTGATTTACATAAAAGAGAATAAAATTTGATTAAATATGGCAGTATGTTCAACTTACTGTGACTTCAAATTTCACTTTATAATTGTATGTGAAAAAGTAATTAAAGGCATCTGCATTCTAATATAAATATTACTTACAAGTGAAATATTGTAATTCCTTTATGTTTCCTGGATAACTTGGCTCATTACACAAATTTAAATAGTTATTGATGCTGTAAAATAAATATTTTCTGTCTACTTATAAATTAGTTAATAACAGTCTCTATTTTTATCACAAGTTTCCACTTTCCTGACATATTATTTGAAAAGTATAAAGTAGCATATATGCTTTGAGTCGAAGAGCCTACAAAGATGCCAGTAGTGAACTGCTTAGACAGAAACTGAGAATTTATAAATGATAAATCAGTCATCAGAATGTAAACCTGCCCATGTCAGAATTTCTATAAGATGTTTAACAGTAATTCTGATTTTGTGAAAATGCTCTAATAGTAAGGCTCACTAAGACAGTAGCCATTTGCTGAAGCTAGTAGCAAATTGAGTTTCTGCTGAACTTGTTTATTCTGGTTCCTTATTTTTATAAATTATAAAAGAAAACCAACTAGCAAGAAAAACTTTCCACAGATGTGGAGGAGTTCATTTTTGCACTGGTCTATAGCCCTTTGTTAGAAAATTGCCTGCTCCCAAAACAATTAGTCTCTGGAAACAGTGGGTGAAACTCACTGATATTCACAAGCCAGGTATGTTTTCAATAATACAAGAGGATGCATATTCATTGTAAAGCACCTATTCTATACCAGGCATAGAGCTGAGTCCTGTAAAAGCCGAAAGTATCATTTCATGTACTCATAAAGGATAGCACAATATGCCACCCCAAATATGGCACTTTGGCATAAAGGATTATTTGGCATAAGGATTATTTTGAGTTGAGGGCAATTGAGAAGCAAATACAAGAAAAGCTCTCTGTCCTCCCCTATCTGCCTAATTTGTAAAGGTATCTTCCCTGCCCCTCTACCAGGAAGAACAGAAGTTATTCATCAGAGACAACCCTAGATCCTTATCACCAGAGGAAGGAATCTGTATAACAAACTTCATTAACAATCCTATCTGCCATTAGTTTCTCCATATTTTAGCCTTCCCACATTTTGCCATCCATAGAAGTTCAAAGCCCTTTTCTCTTTTTCTCCTCACTTCTCTACAAAATTATTGTATGTATTTTTTTGCTAGAATGATATATAAGCTCAAATTCTAACCACTCCTTGGAGTTATACATCAATGAATGCTCCCATGCAGGATGTTAATAAACTTTCATTTTCTTCATATCTGTCTTTTTTCAGTCTAATTTAAAAGACCCAGCCAATGAACCCAATATGGATAAGGAAAAAAATTTTCCTCATCTACACTCCTTATAACACACCTATGAGGTAAGTTGTATCATTAGCCCTGTTCTTCAGAGAAGGAAAAAAGTTCAAAGAGATTAAATAAATTTCCCAGAGTTACATAAATAATAAGTGGCATGGCCAGAGTGTTCACCCAAAGTCTGAAGAACTCAACATCATATCAGTATTTCTCAAAATGTAATCCAGGGTCCATGAACATCAGATTACCCTGGAAATCTAGGAAAGTAGAGTCCTAGGGCACACTGAATAAGTATCTTTGATGTTAGAATCAGTAACTTCCACTTTTAATAAACACCCTTCCCAAATAATTCTAATGCTCAATAAAGGCTGGTAACTACTAATATATCATAGCGGCCTTATAGTTGATTAATTTTTTAAAATTTATTTTTATTGATTTCAGAGAGGAAGGATGAGGGAGAGAGAAATAGAAACATTAATGATGAGAGAGTATCATTGATTGGCTGCTTCCTGCATGCTCCCTACAGAGGATGGAGCCTGCAACCCGGGCATGTGCCCTTGACTGGAATCGAACCTGGGACCCTTCAGTCCTCAGGACAATGCTCTATCCACTGAGCCAAACTGGCTAGGGCATTGATTAGTTTTTTTAATTTTGAGGTAGCTCTCTTATAAGAAACAGGAATATGACAAAAATCAACTATGATGTCAGCAATTTGAACTTTAAATTTTTAAATTTAATTTTATAAATAATAGAAAATTAAAAGCATATTATTTCTTCAGGTTTTTACCACACACTATTATTGGCTTATTTCTATGGCCAATATGTGCATTACGGGAGTAGATAAAATAATTAGATAATTCCCTTATATTTAAAGGAAGCTGACCTTCCATGTGCCTTAATTTAATACTAATCAGTTTTCTGTATCTCACATCATTTATTTAAGCAAAAGGTTTAGAAAGGAAGATCTTAGAACTAACTTTTGACCTTTAGAAGATCCTTAAATTTGTAAAATATCATAATTAATTTCCCCCTAAAACATGATATGTCTTTATATAAGCCCTCACATACTATGAGTTGTTAAAACTTATTCAAATATGATAATTACCTTGGTCCTTCTCTTTGGTATAAGTTTAACCCTACAATCCTAAAATAACATATACCTACTGCTCACTGCTGGGGAAATCAAATGTTTAAATCAGTATTTACAATGTAGACTTTTAATGGCTGAAAATTTTTTGACACAGTTAAGGCCAATAACATGCATTTAGTCCACTGCACTAAGAAAAACTCCAAGATAAACAGACCATGAGTATTGTACTCAAGGGATTTGTAACTTCTAAGGAGAAACCAAGCCATTTCCAAGACTCTAAGGCAGGGGTCCTCAAACTACGGCCCGCAGGCCACATGCAAATACAAATATTGTATTTGTTCCCGTTTTGTTTTTTTACTTCAAAATAAGATATGTGCAGTGTGCATAGGAATTTGTTCATAGTTTTTTTTTAAACTATAGTCCGGCCCTCCAACGGTCTGAGGGACAGTGAACTGGCCCCCTGTTTAAAAAGTTTGAGGACCCCTGCTCTAAGGTAAGGCAAAATGCATCTTAATTGCTTCAATTAAAATGTGAAGTATGCAGAAATGCAAATGAAAAATTAATTCAAACTGTAGAAAAATGGAGACCACATGACAAAAGCAGCAGCATCTGAGCTCTTAAATTCCTTGGAATTTCTTGGGTAGTAGAAGCCTTTTGTTTTACTGCATAAGGTGACTCTTGGTGGGTTCCTGGATGGGGGCTGATTACCAGAAAGACCAAGCCATAATTAGAAACTGTAACTTTCAGTCCCACTCCCCAATCTGGAGAGGGAAAGGACCTGGAAATGAAGCCTCCATAAAAATCCCCAAAGTATGGGGTTCAGAGAGTTTCAAGACTGATGAACACATCCACATGCTAGCAGGTCTAGTTTATCCCAGCTCCACAGGGACAGAAGCGCTCTTCCAGATCTTGCCCTATGTATCTCTTCATCTGGCTGTTCATCTGTATCCTTTCACATATCCTGTATTATATAATAAATCAGTACTCATACCCATTTCCCTGAATCCTGTGAGCTATTTTAGCAAATTATCAAACCCAAGGAGGGACTCATAGGAACCTCTAATTTACAGATGATTGGTCAGAAGCACGGTGACAACCTGGACTTGTGATTGGTATCTGAAGTGGGGGACAGAGTCCTCAACCAGAGGGGCAGCCTTGTGGCACTGAGCCCTAAACCTAGTGGTGTCTATGCTAACCCTAGGTAGATAGTGTCAGAATTGAAATGAATTGCAGGACACTCAAATGGTGTTTGTAGAGCGCTGGAGAATTGCTTGCTGTGGGGAAAAAACCCACACATTTGGAATATACTCGTAAAGTAGACAAAAAAGAGTTTTCCCTTTCAGCAAAGCATTTCATTTTATTACACTCTAGAAAAAAAAAAAAACTACTGACAATATAAATTTCTTCTTTATGGAAATTGCATTAAAAGTGAACAGGAAACAATGAAATGTCATTACTTACAATGTGTGACTCCAGCCAGAGTTTGGTAGAAAGTGGGAGTATCACTATCATCAGTGAGGGTCACATATACACCTCCAGACAGTAGCCAACGAGAAAAGGTAAAAGCTTCTTTGTTTAGAAGAAGCCAATTTCTAAACTTTTCATAGTTTACCTTTTCACCCTATGATTAGGAAAGAAAAAGCATAGTTTAGTCAAAATTTAAAGTATCTTACTTGGATCATGCACAACTTGAAATCTGCAATTAGTTGACATTAATCTACAAAGGAAGAATTATCTAAATAAATTATCTTGTAATCTTGGAAATCAAGGTGTTTTCAAAAACAACTGTATTTCAGAACTTCCATTTGCTCGAAATCTATATGCAAATTACAACATATTTCATCAATTCATGAAAGTAGTACATTGCTACTAATAAGTCATATTTTATTTGCTAAGGCATATCCTGAAATCAGTAAACTGCATTTCTTTTAATATTTAATAAACCCAATTTTCACTTATCCCTCTTCTTTAGCACCTCAATCTAAATTAGCATATATTTGAGAAATTAGCATATTTTAATTAAACACGTATGAAATTTAAGTGCTCTTTTAAGTTTCATTGGCAAATTAAAAACAACTTTCCCTGCCTTAGCTGGTTTGGCTCAGTGGATAGAGCATCGCCCTGCAGACTGAAGGGTCCCAGGTTCGATTCCAGTCAAGGGCATGTACCGTGGTTGTGGGCACATCCCCAGTAGGGAGTGTGCAGGAGGCAGCTGATCGATGTTTCTAACTCTCTATCCCTCTCCCTTCCTCTCTGTAAAAAATCAATAAAATATATTTAAAAAAAAAAATTTCCCAGAGTCCTCAACCAGAAGGCATCAATGAAAACATGTACTAGTATTCACAAGTCAACTAGAATACAAAAAAGAAACAAGTATATTTCTATTTCTTTGCTTTCTTTCCTTGCTAAGACTTCTTTGCCTTGTTAAATCTCTGGAGAAAAATAGTACCCAGGCTGGGACAGAACATCACATGGCTATGCAAATCAATCTCTTTGGAAGACAACAGGACTTACGTTGAGTGAGGGCCAGATGTTACTGTGAGAAAAAGGGAGACCCAACTCACCCAGGAAATACAATTAGGAATGACACTGAGGAGATATTAAGGGATACAAATAACTTATAACCTAAAAGAGATATGGTGGAGCCCTAGCCGGTTTGGCTCAGTGGATAGACCCTTGGCCTGTGGACTGAAGGGTCCTGGGTTCGAGGTCCTGGGTTCGATTCTGGTCAAGGGCACATTTTTTTAGAGCAGTTTCCCTGGCCCTGATTGGGATGCGTGCCAGAGACAACCAATAGATGTGTCTCTCTCACATCGATGTTTTTCTCTCTATCTCTCCCCCACTCCCTTCTACTCTCTCAAAAAAATCAATGGGAAAATATCCTTGAGTTAGGATTAACAAAAAAATTAAATAAGTAAAAACCAAACAAACAAAAAATATGAATTTCTATTTTAAAATATATATACAGTAAGAAAAAAAAACCAATACTACTCCTATGTGGATTTCCTTTATAACAAACATCATTTATCAAGGCTAATAAAGCCAAGGCAGAAAAAGTAGAGACCCATTCCATGTCTCTTAAATCTAGGTGCTAGGTCCATTATCTTTTAGTTATAGTGCTTCTTTTTAGTTTTGGGGGGTTTTTTAGGAGTGCAAAACACACAAAACATTATGGAAGATCTAAAAAATAAGCCTATTCTAAGAAAACTGATACTGAAACATGGTAATTTGAAAAGCTCGAGTCTTGGTAATTTGGAAAATTACCAATTCTTGGAAAAGCTCAATCATCAGATACATTACTCAGAAATTACAGCAGGTAAATACATCAAATAGCTGAATCAGGTAAAATTAGCCCATTTATAATGTTGAGTTTTTATCACCCATTAAGTATCTAATGATTTTCATAGCCTTACATATGAATGTTGTAATACCTTGACCCCTCATTTCTTTGATCTTCCCCCTTCCAAAGCTCGTGTCCTTCATAAAACACTACCCCAGATATTTTCTACCAAAGTCTTATGATCATTTTCTTAAAATAACCATTGCTCTTCCCAAAAATGCAATTTTAAGCCTCTCCCCATCACAATTTCCTCTTATAAGCACATTCCTTCTAGTAACCCAACTCCAGTGATTTTTTTATTCCACAGGACCTACAACAATGAGCTACCCTTCAAATCTAATGATCATTTCTCAGTGATCAGAGGTCAACTCATTTGACCTTTCAGTTTATTTGACTTAAACACTCCTTCCTCTTAAAACACTTTTATCACTTGGCTTCCAGGACACTATTCACTCTTGGGTCTCCTCACAGGCTACTCATTGGACACCTGTTTTGGATTCCTCTTCATCTTGCCAATCTCTATCTATAAGCCAATAAATCCTTTTGTTTTCTACCTATAAGCCAATAAATCCTTTCCCTTGAACTCCAACTTATTATGTCAAAAAGGATAGCTGACAACTCCACTTGAATGTCTAATGATTCTCAAATTTAATTATGCCCCAAACCTCCCTCTCTAGTGGTCTTAGCCATCTTAGTTAATGGCAACTCATTTACTAAATCAGGCCAAACACCTTAGTCATTCTCTTCTCTTTCTGTCACAGCCCATAATCAATACAAGAAAAGATCCTGTCAACTCTACCTTCAAAATAAATATAGAATCTAAATCTAAAAACTTATCACCTCACTGCCTGCCACACATGATGGTAATGGCCATTACCTCTTTCTTGGGTCATTCAGATACCTCAATTGGACTCTGTCCAGCCTACCCTACAGATAAAAGCTAAAATGATCATATTTAAAAAAACAAAAACACAACTCATGTAGTCGTCTGCTCAAAATTCTTTAATGGTTTCCATCTCACTATGGGTGAAGTCAAAGAACTCACACAGGGTTATATATATAGTACCCCTAACTATCCCACCCCTCCCCCAACCTCTGCAACTTCATTTCCTACAATATTGCCTGCTCACTACATTCCAGCTAAATTGGCCTCTTTGTTGCTCCTTAATCATGTCAAGTACACTCCCACTTCAGGGCCTTAGCTATATTCTCTTAGTGGAAAGTGCTTTCCCCAGATATCTGGTTTTATCTCTCACTTCCTTTAAATTTTTTGTTCAAATGTCATTTTATCTAACAAGCCTTTCCTAACTAGTCTATACAAAATACTGACACTCAGCTACCTCCTCCCTATCACCACCTAAATCTTTTTTTTTCCCCTCACTCAAGGATATTTTTCCATTGATTTTTTTTTTTTTTTTAGAGAGTGGAAGGAAGAGAGGAGGAAGGGAGGGGAAAGGAGGGAGAGGAAAGAAGGAAGAGAAGGAGGGAGGGAAGGAGGAAAGAAGGGGGAGAAGGGGAAAGAAAAAAGGAGGGAGGGAGGGAGGGAGAGACAGAGATAGAAACATCTATGTTGGAGAGACATTGATTGGTTGCCTCCCACATTGATTGGTTGCCAGAGATAGAGCCTGCAACTGAGGTACCTGCCCTTGACCTGGAATCAAACCCCTTGACTCTTTAGTCTAAGGGCTGATGCTCTAATCACCAAGCCAAACTGGCCAGGGCTATTTTATATTTTCCTATAGCACTAATTATCATCTAATATATATACCTGCTTTTGTGCCTGAATTAGAGAACTGGGTGATAACCACATTTAATTCCCATCTATAAAACGGGAATGTCTTTATAAACCTTATTAAAATAAAAAACATACACATTTTTCCCCCAAATGAGCAGAGTATTAACACATTTGACATCTCTGGGGGGGAAAAATCCAATTAATCAAGCCTGAAAAGGTTAGAATACATTTTTTCTGACTAGTAAATGTTTGTTATTGGAGGGGGGAAAAACACATAGCTAGCCAGTTTGTCTTGAAATATTAAAAGACTATCACAGCAACTTCCAGTCAATATGTCAGAACCAAAAATGCAAGAGGCTAATCCTCTGCACCAAATACATAGAAATACTGAGTAAAATATAACACCATAACCACTACCAAAAACTGCACTGCCCAGCTCAAAAGCAAGAAAGGGAAATCTCCAAGTGCTATCAACACAGAGGAAGCTCAAAGTCAGAGTGGTAAAAATCTTAAGATAAAGAGTCCAAAGAGATATATATACCTGCAGTACTGACAATCAATGTCTATATAGTTAGGAAGGTGACTAAACTAAACTGAATAAAAACTCCCTGAATAAAACCAAGAGCAGTGAAGGATTGTCATTTCTGTGAAATGAAAGTGGGTCAAAGAGCCACCCATAAGAAATCATACAGCATGAGTGCTGCAGGAAAGATTCAGAAACTTCTAAAAGGGTTTTTTTTTACTCCACCATCTCTAGGAATTTTTCCCATATTAGCAGACCTCGGAAAAGAAAAACGGGAATTTTCTCTGAAAGATCCACATTTTGTAATGTTTAACTTTTATACAATAAAAATTAAAAAATTATGAAAAGAGAAAAAATGATAAATTTTGTAAACCCAAATATTTTACAATGCAAATCAACTTAGTAATAAAAAGTAAAACAGGCCCTGATGGGTCATAGAGATATAAGACTGGATCAAGGCAAATGAGTGATTTACCTATATGTCCATGATGAAAAGCAATGGCACTACAATGCGAGCAATGCCCAGGTTCCTGCAGGATCACAGTGTGAGAATGTGTGTGTTGGTGTAAGAATATGGGAGTGTATTTCATTATAGACAGCTGCCTTTACAGTAGAATTGGGTTTCAGATTCACATATGTAGCAGAAATAAGTACCATGGATCTTTGAGCACAAAACATGGTTAAAACATCAACTGTTAAATAAAAAAAATGTTAAGAATATGCTGCACATAAATATTTATTCATCATAGCAAACTAAGAATTAATACTCATAGTCAACAGGTAGGGATAAAATGTAAATCTTTAAATATACCTCTGAGAAACATTTCCTGAGTGTATCTGGGACTTTACCATCCACAACATGGAGCATTCTTTCCATTTCTTCCCGTGTAACATAGCTTCCGGATTCACTTGCAAAAAGACTAAAAATGTCTAGGATAAAGAAAAAATAAATTAATCTTATCACAGATCAAATATACCCCTTGGTGGAAGTAGGGAAGAAAGAGAAAGGTAACAATTACTCAGTGATTACTAGTGCCAAGCACTTTATGAACACATAAATTTATTTATTCCTCAAAACAACCCAGCAATGCAAATTAAAACAGAAATGTGAGCCCTAACCAGTTTGGCTTAGTGGATAGAGTGTCGGCCCACAGTATGAAGAGTCCTGGGTTTGATTCCAGTCAAGGGCAGGTACCTCTGTTGCATGCTGCATCCCCCAGCCCTGGTCAGGGCACTTGTGGGAGTAAACCAATCGATGTGTCTCTTTCACATCAATGTTTCTCTCTCTCTGTCTCTTTCCCCTCCCTGTAGCAGTCTCTAAAAATCAATGGAAAAATATCCTTGGGTGAGGATTAAAAAAAAAACAAAAAAAACAACCCATCCAGCAATGTGATATACTTTTAAACATACCAAATTTGCAAAAATGTTTAGGTGTGACAATACAAAGAGTTAGCAATAATGTGGGAAAAACAGAAACTCTTATACATTGTTAATTAGAGTATGAATTACTGCAACCACTGCTGCTATGAACATTTGTGTACTTTTTTTTAAATGAATACAGTTGCCCCTTGAACCACACAGATTTGAACCGTTGGGGTCCACTTATACACAGATTCCCCCCCCCAACACACAATAAATACCTCTACTGTTTTTCAATTCACAATTGGGAGCCTACAGATACAGAAAACTGACTGTATGCATTGATCTATGCCATTTTATATAGGCCACCTTGAACATCTTCAAATTATGGTATTCCCAGGAGGTCCTGAAACCAATCCCTCCTAGATACCAAGGGATAGCTAAGTTTTGAATGAGTCAAAAATTGTATCTGAATTTTCAACTGTACAGGAGTTGGTGCCCCTAATTCCTGCATTGTTCCAGGGTCAACTATCCATTTTCAATTTTCTTGGGTATGTAACTAGAAGTGGAATTGCTGGATCATATGATAACTTGATTTTTAAAAATTTGTTTTTATTGATTTTTGAGAGAGAGAGAGAAAAGCACATCGATGTGAGAGCAAAACATTGATCGACTGCCTCCTATATGCCCCCTAACAGGAATCAAGCCTGCAACCTGGGCACGTGCCCTGACTGGGAATCCAACCGGCAACGGTAGGACTACACCCAATCGAGCCACAACAGGCCAGGGCAAAAACTTGATTTTTAAGAAAAGTCTGAGGAACTGCCCAATTGTTTTCTCAAGTGGCTACACTATAAGCAATGTATGAGGATTGCAATTTTCCCACATCCTCACTAACACTAATTATTATGTTTCTTCAGTTTGTTTATTTGTTATCCTCGCCAGAGGATAGTTTTCCTTTAATTTTTAGAGAGAGTGAAAAGAGAGGAAGGGAGACGGGAGAAACATCGATGTGAAAGAGAGATATTGATTGGTTGCCTCCCAAATGTGCCCCAACTGGAGCCAGAGATTGAACCTGCAATCCCTCAATGCTCTGGCCGATGCTCTAACCACTGAAAATATTGGCCAGGGCTATGTTTCTTTTTAATTTTAACCATTCTCGTGGGTGTGACTTGTTGTGTCATTGTAAATTTTTTTTTACATTTCCCTAAAAACTAATTATGTTGAGCATTTTTCTTTTTAAAAAAAAATATATTTTTATTGATTTCAGAAAGGAAGGGAGAGGGAGAGATAGAAACATCAATATCAATGATGAAAGAGAATCATTGACTGGCTGCCTCCTGCATGCCCCAAGCTGGGGATGGAGCCCACAACCAGAGCATGTGCCCTGACCGGGAATGCAACCATGACCTCCTGGTTCATAGTCGGTGCTCAACCACTGACCCACACTGGCTGGGCTGTTGAGCATTTTTTCAAGGGCTTTTTGGACACTTGTTATCTTCTTCAGATAAATATCAATTTAAATCCTTTGCTTATCATCAGAAATTTGAGGTAAGGCCCTAACTGGCTAGCTCACTCGGTTACAGCATAATCCTGATATGCCAAGTTTGTGGGTTCACTCCCTGGTCAGGGCACATATAAGAAATAACCAGTGGATACATAAGTAAATGAAACAACAAAGCAATTTCTCTCTCTCTCAAATCAATATAAAAAAATGAGGTAAAATAATTCTGTGCCCATCTATATTATCATATTGAGATAAAAAAAAAGTACTTACATTTTGCTTTCTCTTCATCTTTGCCTCTTGTAAGAAGAACAAGTCCAACTATTAAATTATTGAAGTGTAGTCCCTTTGATGTTCCACCAAAAGAACAGTAAATCACCTAGGAGAAAATGATAAAGCCAATCTTAGATGTTGAGGAATCTGAGGCTGATAACACCTTAAACAAATCTTGTCTCCATCTCCAAACAAGGCCCCTGGTAAACTTTAGTGAAATTATGTTAAGTTTCTCCCCCTTCTTCCTCTTTAACACCTTGTTATTGCACTGAGCCAAGAATATACTGTATGTATTCTCAAATACATATACCACTGGCTCACACACTAAATATTTATTCTTTTTCTTTGGATTCCTTAGCAAGGTCCAGAAAGATAAGGTCCTTCAACAGCCCTAATAATGTGATAAGGATTCTGTGGTATTACAGAACTTCCTTCAACTTCTATAAAATGTATACACATCATTTTGATTTGAAAGACTGACATTCTCTAACTGAATGTGTAACCATGCAGAAACTTCATTTCTTTAATATGACCTTTTCTTCTTTCTTTCCTTTTGATTCAAACTGGCCTCATCCAGCAACCAGACCCACGTGCCTTCTTCGTTGCACATTCACTCCCTCAATCATTAAATCCTTGGGACAATGACATTCTGGTCTGCATCAAATAATCTCAGGAACAAAGCCTCAGGTCTGTTGACTAGAGACAGAGTTTCAGTCAGACTAGAGATAACATCTAGGCCTTAGCTGTGTTCAGCTCCAGAAAAAAACACTATTTAGTTCAGTCTCTGCTGTCCTATACAAAACATCCATCTTTCAACCACAAAGTTAAATGTTCTATACAAACAAAGCTGGGTTGGAGAACCACCCAGCTTTAGTTTTTCCAGATATTCAGCATGCAAAGGCCGGCTTGTAGCACTGGAGAACCTTGACCGCATCTTCTTTGTTGAATCTCCCTCACTTCCTCCCAATGATAACCTAATCTCCCTAATCCTCAGAATCTTAGCATGTATATTCTGTGCTTTCAATCTTGGTTCTGTTTAAAAATGCCCAGGAATCAGTCTAACTTCCCCTGATTCTTTCCTCTTCATACACCTCTGAGACTGCCACACCACCTGTCTCTTCCTAGGGTTCCATACCCCCAGCCAGCACAACATTATGGCCAAGGTACAGACTGTTACTTACAAATAGCACCTCGTCCTAAGCATTTTAAATCGATGAGTAGGGTTATGATATAGAAGGCATATGTATTAATTTTGTAAATAACAAAGTTGGGAGGGATGGCTAATAAAATAGGTATTACAGAATACCTATTCTGATTCTACAATACAGAATCAAACTCATTAAGATGGACACTTGGCTAAAGGTAATAAGATTAAATGTAATGTATTTAGAGTTTCTTAACAATTTAGTTTATATAAATATAGAAGAACAGAATTGAGCTTGGAAATTTTAGGCAACAAAGCTATAACCTTTTTGCATAAGTTAACAGAATTTTATGCTGCATGGTAATGACACAAGAATAAAGTATTCTCCTACTGTTCACTAATCTAATTCAATCTAGAGAACAGCATGGGATTAACCAGTATGCATATTAACTATGGTTAGGGAGCAGCAGGGAAAAAGAAGTTATTTAAATGCCTATAAGGGAAGGTTCCAGTTTCCCAATTCAAATAGCTGAATTCCATCTCTGGGAGGTATCAGATTTCCTATGGGGGCTCCAGTAGAGACAACAAAAATTTGGGATCAGGATACTGTGCCAAAATCCTCTGTGGCTTCTAGTTCCACCCCCATTTCTAAAGCCAGAAAATGAGGATTAATAAGAATAGCATCTACACCTCACATGGTGTGGTGAGAATTACATGAGATAAATTACATAAAATGTTTATCATAGCTCCAGATAACTGGCAAATAACTCCATAAATGTTAGTTATTATCATTTTCAGTGGGAAGCAACATAGAACAGTAGCTAAAATGGATTTGGATACATGGACTTGCTCATTAGCTTTAATACTTGAGCAAGTAACCTAACTTCCTTAAGCCTCAGTATCTTTTCCTCACTGATAAAATGATAGTAACATCAATACTTACATAATGACAAATGTCATAAAACTTAAGTTGTCAGATAAAAATTTGTGAATTCATTAGGCAAATATAATTTAGCTAAGTGTTCAAAGTTAATATCCCAATTAATAGATAAACCAGTTACATGTGGTTGTTCAAAGTACTAAACGATATACTTGCAAAGCAGCTAATAAAGTAACTAGCATATAATATTAATAAACAACAATCAAAGTCTATCACAGTGACATAGTATCTCTGAGGGAAAGTTTGGTTTCAAATAACCAAATTGTACCTCTTGTAACATCTGCAAACTATGTTATTATATACTAGTGGCCTGGTGCACGAATTCATGCACATTGAAAGGAAATTGATTAGAAGAAATATTTTATTATTGCTATTCGCCCTTTCTCTATAATAGAAGTGTCAACCAAATTCACAATCGACAATGACAGATCAAAATGCACACGTGCGATTGGTGCCAGTGAGAGCTTTATATGTATCACACATGCGTGAGTCAATGTTTATTTTTAAATTGCCAGTGCACGTCATATGTATCAGCCAGTCGGACGGTCGGTCACTTAGTCTTTTATATATAGAGATAACTATGTTATTGCCAGTTTTGGGTTCAGCTGAAATTATTCATTGGAGGATAAAAATAACAACCTTGACCATTATAGCATGATGCTCTGAAATGACCTAATGAGGAACAGACTAATGATAATTAAACAGTTCAGGCAGTATCTCTTTGGAATTCAAGAATATTAAGTAAATATTCTATTATCTTTCAAATAAATAGGCTCGTGTGGGCTTAATGTGGTTCCTAAAGATTATTTAAAAAATAATCCTGCCCTAGCCGGCTTGGCTCAGTGGACAGAGCGTCAGACTGCGGACTGAAGGGTCCCAGGTTCGATTCCAGCCAAGGTTGTTCGATTCCAACCCACATGCCTGGGTTGTGGGCTCAATCCCCAGTAGGGGGCCTGCAGGAGGCAGCTGATCAATGATTCTCTCACATCATTGATGTTTCTATCTCTCTCTCCTTCTCCCTTCCTCTATGAAATCAATAAAGAAATATATTTTAGGAGGAAACCAAGATGGCGGCATAGGTAAACACCGGAGATTGCTGCCTCGCACAACCACTTCAAAAACACAACTAAAAGACAGAACGGACATCATCCAGAACCACAGGAAGGGTGGCTGAGCGTAATTTCTACAACTAGAAGGAAAGAGAAAAGCATACCGACACTCAGAGGAGGTGCAGTGCTGAAGTAAATACAAAGGTGCAGAGGTGCATGCGGAGAGGGCTGGCAGCTGAGGACACGATTGTCTTTTTCAATCGGGAGGGAGTCTCAGGCTCTGAGCTCCAGTTCCGGGCGAGTCTCTGGGGACCCAGACTCATACTGGAGAAACGGGACTGTCTGGCATCGGTCGGAACTCGAGGGCAGCTTTCTCTCGGAGGCACTCG
>NW_005354174.1:1196474-1208340 GCF_000412655.1 Myotis brandtii
TTTTCTTAGGTTTAGAAGTCCTTTCAGATGGAGAAAAATTTGATATATTGGTATATCATTCCTATTTCTTAAATGTAAAAGTTGTAGTAAGCAAGGCATTTCTGAGAACTTCCATGACAGTCAAAAATTGTCTCACCTAGGCAAACTACAGTAAAATACCATTATTAATTTGACCTTATCTTTCAAACTAAGAGCCAAGCATGCTCAGGGCAAGCTCTTCCTAAATTCATGCCAGTTGGTGCCTTTACCTACAGCCACTGGTAGCTTATACTGACCTAAACATTATACTACTCAACTATTAAGTAAACACTATATAACTCTATAAGAAATGGGAAAATCAAAACCTAACTCAACTATTTGTATCAGTGTGTGACAAACATTGTGTCAACAGCTGAATTTATGTTTATTAAATCACAAGGTCAACTAGAATACTCATCATAAAACAAAAGAGGTTATAAATATCTTTAGTATCATCACTAGAACAATATCATCTACATAGTAAATTTTCGGAGAGTAATCACTATTGAAAATCTCAAACTAAGATGTAAACAACAAAGAATGGAAAATTATATAAACTTATTTCCAGTAATCAAGAAAGATTTCAGCCCTGGGGAGGTAGTTCAGTTGGTTAGAGGGTCATCCCAATAACGCCAATGTTGCAGGTTCCATCCCTGCATGTTCCATCAGGGCACATGTAAGAAGCAACCAATGAATGCATAAATAAGTGGAACAATAAATCAGCGTTTCTCTCTCTCTTAAATCAATAAATAGGTGAATTCATACTGAAGCAATAGGTGAATTCATACTGAAACAGAGAACCCAGTAAGTCATATTAGGAAAAAGCTAACTGTCATAAATCTGAAATAATGACAGAACAAGAACTACACAATTTTACACAATACATATAAGAGAATTAATGCAACATATATCCCCACCAAAAAAAAAAAAAAAATTAAAACACACACATACACACACAAAAATGTAATCTCTGTATCATGTAAACCACAAGATTCAAAAGCACACAAGTCAGGTCAGAATAGAAACTGTCTCTAATTAAATTAGGAATGGTGAATTATGGTTCTATGTAATATACCAAGCTTAAAATTCCTATTATAGCCCTAGCTATAGTGGATAGAGCGTCAGCCTGCAGATTAAAGGGTCCCAGGTTCAATTCTGGCCAAGGGCATATGCCTGAGTGTGGGCTCGATCCCCCCCAGTGGGGGGTGTGCAGGAGGCAGACAATCGGTGATACTCTCTCATCATTGATATTTATATCTCTCTCTCCCTTCCTCTCTGAAATCAATAAAAATAAAAAAATTCCTATTATAACTTTCCCTGTTTTATTAATCTTATTCTCTTTGTACATTTAGAATGACATATGCATATCTGTGTCTATACCTATAAAATAGTAAACTTATTATTTTTAGAAAGGGAATATTTTTATCAACTTAGCACATTTTATCTCTATTTAAAAACTTCAGTAGAATTTAAATAAGCCTTTACAAGTTCCAAAAAGCTAGTGTTTCATCTACAACATTTAATTTTATAGAATTTAATTTTTTTATATGAAAAGGTTTTCTTTAACACAAAATTTATAAAACATAACCCCAACATAAAAATATGCCAGAGTGATGAGGTTTACAAGAATGAGACGCCAGTCATACAAATGGTTTCATGATCATAATCAGTGGCTAGTAAAGCTCAGAAATACAAAAGAAGCAGAATTGCAGCTCTGCAGTACTTCCATTTAGCCTCTAAGAACATAGCCATATTGACATCTAAAACTTACCTACTCAGCAAGAAAAATAAAGGGGGATTTAAGTTTGTTAAGACCAAGAGGCCCCACAAAAATTCAGGCTGGTGGGTAACTATCTCAAAGGAACACCTAGAACACAGAGATTACCTCAGCAACTTTTGGAGGCACTCCATCCCCAAGCACTTCCTTGATAAAGCAGTGCTGGCCCATGTAATATGAGAGTCCACAGGTCCTCTTGAAGGCATCTTTCAGTCGTTTCAGCTCTACATCTGTAACTGCAATTCAGAAATAGAAGATGGATAAGAAACCAGAAGAGAAAAGAAATCTTCATTTTTTCAACCCAGTTCCTAATAAAATTTGGCAAATATTACTTCTCTCCCCAGATAAGTAAAACAAACCCAAAGATATTTAGACATAATTCTAATATTTACAAATCTAATCTAGAAAATAAATATGAAAATTCTTGACCCACTATTTTCAAACAACAGATTATATATACAAATTTCAAGCAGGGGCAAGGAAGAGGCAACAAGTATTTCAAATTAGCAGGTAAATTAAATGGAATTAGATTCTGGCATTATATGTTTTCAGCAGCAATGTACTCATTCCTTTGAGATAAAAATTATATTGTTTGTAATCCTTAAGCATGCACCTATCCAAGTGGAAAATAACCCCAAGTTTCGCTTAAATTTTTGTCATCGTTTACAGATAATGTAACCTATTAATAGATGATTCTAACAACCTAAAATTTTCAGATACTATCAAAAAATGATTACTGAGCCATTACTTCCTTTTAGGCATTGAAGACTTTTTTCATTGAATAGAACAATCAATCTCTGTCTACAAAGACAGAAAAATAAACACTCTTTAATGCTATGCAGTCAGTACAATGATCACAAAGGAGACACAGAAATGATATTTTTAGTCCATGCTAGAAGAAAAGAAAGACTTCTGGCCAGAAAAGATGATTACATAATATTTTAAAGATTAATCCAAGCAAAGGGGACAAGGTCATACCAAGCAGAGATAACAGTTTGTTTCTATACATATAGAACTTATGGAGACTTGATAGTACTATAATAAAATAAACAAGGCAGGGAATAGTAAATAATAAGTTTAGAGAGACAATCATTGACCAAGTGATAGAAATTCTGTTCTGTCATAATAAGGAAGGGATACAGTCAGATACAATTCAGATAGAAACTCCAGGCAAACATAAAACAGGACACAGATAAAATTCAGATAGTTCACTCTACCAGTAATGTAGAGAACTGAACAAACCTGGAAGCAAAAAGTAGACTGCTACTTCAAGAAGAAAAGGAGGAGCTAAATCTGGGAAATATCTAGAAAGAAAAGTCAGTAGAACTTGGACCTTGTTTGAAAGTAAAAGCAATCTATAATAATACTCAGGATTCTATATTGAGAAATTTGAAAGATACCATTATCATGTAGAAAGGGAATATAAGAAAATGAGGATGTGATCAAGAAAAGATGATACATTCTGGTAAGAACACATCAAATATAGGGAGAAACTGGAAGAGATCAATTCTTAGAGTGTATGGAAAAAAATACTTAAAGAAAGTTGATAGGAATAGTTACAACAGGAAAAACAAGAGTGTGGTCTCCAAACAAGAGGAAGAAGGGACTGGTCTACAGTCTCAAGTAAAGCAGAAAGGAACAGCAAGATAAAGACTGAAGAGTGCCTGGCACATAGATTATCTATCATTCAATAAGTGTCTGTGGTAGGGAGGGAAAGGTCATGGGTTCAACAACATGTTGAGCAATGATAATACAATAAGAGCTAATGCTTGAATAAGTAGCCAAAGTGTGAATTAGATGCTTAATTCATTAAAAATTGGACTCATAATATTAACATTCCCTATACACTAATATACTTTTTTCCTTGTTAGAACATAAAAATGAAAAACAAAACTCATCTCATAAATTACAGTAATAGAGAAGAATTACTTTAGCTACTGGAATATACCTATTTCTTCAAGATGGCTAATTTTCATTAATGGCTTCATTAACAAATTAGGATACTCACAGTCTAGTGGAGGAGACAAGTAAATCAATCACTGAGGTATAAAATAATAATCACACACACTGTTGGTTACAAATTATTTGAAAAACTGTTTTGTAATGTTTTGTTATTCATTTATAACAAGAAAATGTACAATAAGCTTTTTTGTTTGTTTTTTGTTAATCCTCACCTGAGGATATTTTTCCCCATTATTTTTTCAGAGAGAATGGAAGGGAGAAAGATAGGGGGGAGATGGGGAGAGAGAGAGACATGGAGAGAGAAACATCAATGTGAGAGACACATCAACTGGTTGCCTCCCACACACCCCCAACAGGGGATGGGGAACAAAGCTGTAACTGAGGCATCGAACCTGCGACCCTTCAGGGCACGGGCTGACACTCTAACCCCTGAGCCACACCAACCAGGGCAGAAAATGTACAATAAGCTTTTTAAAGCATTTATAAGAAGGAAACAATGTCCATCAACAGAGTATAAATTGAATAAGTTATTGTTTATGCTCAAAATAGAATATCAGACACTGAAATATTGCCACAATCCATATTTACTGAAAATAAACAGTCTTTTTTATTTATTCAAAATAAACAGACTAACACTTGGTGAATATGTAGACAAGAAGAACATAAAAGTGTTAATTGTACAAGTGAAACTTTGAAAACTTTAAAAACAAAAATTTGGGCAAGATGGAAAATAGAATAAAAATTAGCCCTGGCCGGGTAGTTCACTTGGTTAGAGTGTCGTACCTATACACTAAGGTTATGAATTCAAACCGCAGGCAGAGCACATACAAGAATCAACCAATAAATGCATAAATAATTGGAACAACAAATTGATGTTCCTTTCTCTCTCCCTCCCTCTCTCTAAAGTCAATAAAAAGACAGAAAAGCTTAGATTACCATGGAATTGCCATATAATCTCTGCATATCCTATCTTCAGATTTGTGTGTGAGAAACATAAAACCCTGTATATTATTTAAGTTATTTTCTGTTCAATTTAAGTTATTGAAACAATCCTGATGAAAGAAGGTACAAGTATATGGACGGACACTACACTATTCCTGAGTGTTATCAGGTTTATGCTTACTTACATGCATGGTTTTGTGTTGAAAAGACATAGGCAGCAGAAAGACTGGTTGAGCAACTACTGCATTAGTTCAGACAAGAGATGAAGGCCTAAACTAAAAACGGAGGTGAAGCCCTAGCTGGGATAGAGCTTTTCCAGTGAATAGAGACTGCGATCTGAAGGGTTCTGGGTTCAATTCCAGTCAAGGGCACATGCCCGGGTTGCAGGCTCAATCCCTAGTAGGGGGTATACAGGAGGCAGCTGATCAATGATTCTTCTCTCATAATTGATGCTTCTCTCTCTCCCTTTCCCTTCCTCTCTGAAATCAATAAAAATATTTTTTTTAAAAACAATGGAGGTAAAGTAAGGCAGATTTAAGAGATAGTAAAGTTGACTGAATGGTTCGATAAATAATTAGCTGTGAAAGAACAATAAAGAAAAAAGGATCTATGATGATTTCTAGACGTCTGCTTGGTTCTAAGGTGTAATCTGTGTCACTGATGAAGATAATGTCTATAGAAGAATTTGAATATTTTGTATTTACATGTCTGATATGGACTAAATGTGTCACTCCCAAAATTCATATGCTGAAGCCTTACCTCCCAGTGTGGCTGCATTTGGAGTTATGAAAAAATGAGGTTATGCGAGTGGGGCTGACAGTCATGTGTCCATATAAGAAACACCAGAGAGCTTGCACTGTCCCCCATCTCTACCTCCCCACATGCACAGAGAAGAAAGGCCATGTAAGAATCCAGAAAAAAAAAAGCAAACATCTTCAAGCCAAGAGTTCTCACCAGAAACCAAACCCTGACAGAATCTTGATCTTAGACTTGGTAGCTTCCAAAACTGTGAGGAAATAAGTTTTGTTATTTAAATCACCCAGGCTTTGGTATTTTGTGTGGCAGCCCAAGCTAATACCAAGTTTGGTACTGAGAAATGGTTGCTGCTATAACCAATACCTAAAAATGTGGATGTGGCTTTGGACTGTGTAATGGGTATAGATTGGAATTTTGAGGTGCATGCCAGAAAAGGCCTATATTGCTGTGAAGAGCCTGTTGGTAGAAATATGGCCATCAAAGGCCATTCTGGGGAGATCTCGGACAGAAATGAGGACTATGTTATTGGAAACTGGAGAAGAGGAGATCCTTGTTAAAAAGTGGCTAAGGACTGTGCTGAACCTTTGCGTGATTAAATTGAATATTTAACTGAGGATATTTCTAAGCAAAGTATCAAAGAACTGTTTTCTCCTTACTACTTTTAGTAAAATGAGAGAGGAAAGAGACACAGAACTTGAAGATTTGGAAAATGCTCAGCCTATTCATACTACAAAAAGACAAAGTTTATTCTGAACACTAAAGGTGTGGCTGAAAAACTATTTGATAAGATTAGTATGGCCGAAACCGGTTTGGCTCAGTGGATAGAGCGTCGGCCTGCGGACTGAAAGGTCCCAGGTTCGATTCCGGTCAAGGGCATGTACCTGGGTTGCAGGCACATCCCCAGTAGGAGATGTGCAGGAGGCAGCTGATCGATGTTTCTCTCTCATCGATGTTTCTAACTCTCTATCTCTCTCCCTTCCTCTCTGTAAAAAATCAATTAAAAAAAAAAAAGATTAGTATGGATGAGAGCCATCAACTTAATCACCTCAGCAGAAGCCAGGAATAAAGACTGTATTATATCAGCAGAAACACTTCCAGCTGGGACTAAAGGAAATAGGAAAAAAAAGGGCAGTCAAGACTTCTAGGATTCTACAGATGGAACCTAGTTACCTAGCACAAACAAGAGATATCCTTCAAGAAAAGGGAAGCTTGACTGCAAAGCTGATTCAGAGATGGCAGGGCTGCCACTCCTACCACAGGCCCAGGAGGCAGGACTGGTTTCAAAAGGTGGGATCTCCTTGGTTTGAGGATGGGGAACCAGGATGCCACCAGCCAGTGCCTCAAGAGCAAGGTCATGGCCCAGTGCCTGGGGGCATGGCTGTCCCACAGAGCCATGGGGGTACACTGCCTCCTTAGTGGGCCTGGAGGGCAGTGCACTGAACCAAAGAGTGTTATTCTTGAGACATCTAATGGAATTTGATATGCTAAGTTCTGGGCTTGCGTGGGACCTGTCATCTCTTTCTTCTTTCAGATTTCTCCCTTTTGAAATAACTATCCTATTCTGTCTCACCAATATATTTTGGAAGCACATTAACTTGGCTGGGTTTCACAGGTTCACAGCTAGAGAGGAATTTTGTCTCAGGATGAATGTATCTCCTGTCTTACCCATATCTGGATTCAGATGATAGACAATGGACTTTAGACTTCAGAGTTGATGCTGGAATGAATTAAGATTTTGGGGGCTGTTGGGATAGAATGAATGTATTTCTGATGCAATGAGGACATTCATTTTGGAGGGCCACAGGTAAAATGTTATAGATTGAATGAATGTACACATCTCTCAAAATTCATATGTTGAAACCCTAACACCCAGTGCGACTGTATTTAGAGCTGGGAATTAAGGTTAAATGAGGTCATAAGGGTGAAGTCATGATTGGATAAGATTATAAGAAACACCAGAGCTTAAAAGCTTACTCTCTTGCTCTGCCTTTAGGCACACAGGTACAGACAAAAAGGGGCCACATACTAAACCTGAAAAGCTCAGGGGAGGCCTCTCAGGCAGTCCTACAAACGCAGAATCCTAAAATAACCACAAAGGATGGTGTGAAATAAAAATGTGGGGTTTTTTGTGTGTGTGTGTGTGTGTGTGTGTGTGTGTGTGTGTGTGTGTTTAACTAAAAGCAGTTTATGATGGGTAGTCATGTCCTAGGCCAGTATCTTCCCTGACAAAGGACAATCTTTATCTTAACTGAGCCTGTTTATTATTGTCTTTTTGTATCTATGCTAACATACAATGAAACCTCGGTTCTTCAGCTTAATGCATTCCAAAAGGCTGTTGGAGAAGTGATTTGTTCGAAAACCGAATCATCCCCCCTCCCCCATTAGAAATCATGTAAATTGAATTAATCTGTTCCAGACCCTCAAATGATTTCTTATATACATGTTTAATGTACTGATTAATCTATAAACAAACATTTTTTCTTAAATTTATCAAGCCACTCCCTACTAATTTTAAACGATTTTTTCATATTATCACTGCCTCCGAAATGCTATCACGGCCTAACTGCTATCACAGCTGCTTTATGCTTATCCAATCAACAGTTTTTCTACCTAGTCAATTGCCAGTAATGTCTTGTGAGCACTTTCACACCCTTAGCAACATTAGCACTCTGGATGGCCTCTTTATGTTTTAAAATTGTGCTAACTGTTGCCAACAAAAACATTCTCTCCTTTGTTGCCTAAGAGATGCTTTTTGTCAGATCGAAAGCTGAAGTTCTGGTTGACAACTGAAACATTTTCTCTGAGAACAACTTGGTCCAGAACTGAATTGTTCAGATGGGAGAGTTGGAGGTTTGACTGTATCTTGGAAAGTCAGGGTAACTCCCTTTTTTCCACACCCCTCAGAGCACAACCACTGCACCAGGACGGGGGACCATAAGTCCTCATTGTTATTGTTACCATGTTAATTGTTGACTGTTAATTATCCTGTACTCACCTATATAAAAGATGTGTCTATCATTTTACTTTTTATCCAATGCCAGAGGTCCCCACCTTTACTTTCTCCCACCTCCCTAAGCTATCACCAATGGATTTCATGTTATACACATCTTCTCCTTTGATCCTAATGTATAAAACAAGGTGCAAAACTGCCATTCTCTGAGGCATTATCTCAATCCATTGAGATTCTGCTTCCCGGCATTTGTTGACAGTTTGGCACAAATAAACTCACAAAAATTCTTCACATGTTTGAATGTTTCTTAGTTAACACAGAGGAAAAGGCACTTGAAGGTACAGAGATAAGGTGGCCATCTGCAAACCAGGAAGAGAACCATCACTAAATCCTGCCACAACCTTGATGAACTTTGCAGCTCCTAGAACTGTGAAAAAATTCATCTTTTTTAAGTCACACGATTTTTGGTATTTTGTTTAGCAGCCTGAGCAAACTAATTTCTATAGTACAATTTCTATAGTACAGACAATAAAGAGGCCAACTCCTCCTTTCCAATGTAGATAGAGAAACTTATTTAAATTGTTTTTGCAGCCCTACCCGGTGGATAGAGCATCGGCCTGCGGACTGAAGGGTCCCAGGTTTGATTCCGGTCAAGGGCACATGCCCGGGTTTCGGGCTCAATCCCCAGTCGGGGGCGTGCAGGAGGCAGCCAATCAATGATTCTCTCTCATCATTGATGTTTCTATCTCTCCCTCTTCCTTCCTCTCTGAAATCAATAAAAAATATATTTAAAAATAATAATAAATTGCTTTTGCAAAAAAAAAAATTGCTTTTGCAGGGTCCTATGTAGGGATTAGAGCTCATAGTCCTTGAAAGGAAAATAAAAGTACAGTATCTTTGGGAAATACATTCCAAGACCCCCAGTGGATGTCTAAAACCATGGGTAGTACAGAACTCACATATACTTTTTTCCCTTACACACATACTTATGATGAAACTCAGATTATACATTAGGCACAATGAGTTAACAACAATAAAAATAGAACAATTATTAAAATATATTGTAATAAAAGCTATATGAATGGGTCCCCGCAAAAAATATTTTATTGTGACTGCACATACAACCTTTTTATAGACATGGGACATAACTATCCATCATTATTTGCCCAGCTAGGAATTTATAATCAGATCACCCTGTGAGGTTACTTTCAGCCAGATTGATCACAGAGCCCCTTTTTCATTCACTCTCTCATAGAGCCATGGCAGTATCATACATTCAGATTTTTGCTGAAAGCTAGGAGTTGCTGTTTAAACAGTTTGGTTCTAAAGGCATGAATGAAAATTTAACATCTGAATCAGATGATAACCACTGAGGTAAACACTAGGAAACATGCTTTTCATTGCCAATGTAGAGCAAGAATTCCCAAACATAGAAGAAAAGCACCAAATGTAGCGAAGACATCACAAATGGTATTAATTTATAAATGTGCTTGGTGCAGCTGATCTAAAGTGAATTTACCTACCAAAAGTCTCTGGCAGGCCACCTATAGCAAAAGCTACCGCAGAGCCACTTCAGGTAGATAATAAAGGGCATCCTAGATGGAATATCTCAGACAAGAGACAGCCTACAGACACCAAGTTTTTTTGCCACTGGAGACTTGGTTGAGAACACTACCCAACCTGAGTTTCAGAATGTATATATCTAGTGTTAAAGGGTGTCATAAGAGTTTTTTCTCTAAGAAGGTGCAAAGCAAAGTGGAAGGGTTAAACTCTCACACATACCTGTAATCTTTCATCAAGTGGCACAAAATTGGAAATTCTGAAACTGGCTTAATATCCGTTCTATAAACCAGAATCTCTTATTTTCCTTTAAAGCATATATTAGAAAGATAGAGAGCCAATTGGAAGATGGAAAAAAGACTTAAATGGGGATTTCATAAGAAAGAAAACATTAGAAAATGTGTTCAATTTCATTAGTAATCAAGGAAATGCAAGTTAAAACCAATATCATAACTATTTTTAAAAAAATATTTTTATTGATTTCAGAGAGGAAGGGAGCAGAGAGAGTTAGAAATATCAATAATGAGAGAGAATCATTGATTGGTTGCCTCCTGCATGCCCGCGACTGGGGATCGAGCCCGCAACCCAGGCATGTGCCCTTGGCCGGAATCAAACCTGGGACCTTTCAGTCCGCAGGCTGATGCTCTATCCCAGGGGTGGACAAACTTTTTGACTCGAGGGCCACAATGGGTTCTTAAACTGGACCGGAGGGCCGGAACAAAAGCATGGATGGAGTGTCTGTGTGAACTAATATAAATTCAAAGTAAACATCATTACATAAAAGGGTTTGGTTTTTTTTTTTTTTTTTTAGTTTTATTCATTTCAAACGGGCTGGATCCGGCCCGCGGGCCGTAGTTTGCCCACAGCTGCTCTATCCACTGAGCCAAGCCAGCTAGGGCTATCATAACTATTAAAGTGCCTAAAATTAAAAAGGCTGAGAATACCAAATGTTGACAAGGATATAGAGAAACTGAAAATCTTATTCATTGCAAGAGGGAATGTAAAACGGTAAATCTGCTGTGGGAAAGGTTTAGCAGTTCCTTATTAAGTTAAACAAGTACATATTCTATAACCTAGCAATTTCACTCTTAAAGTATTTATCTAAGAAAAGTAAAAAGATATGATCCCACCTGGCCGGTGTGGTTTAGTGGTTAACGTCAACCTATGAACCAGGAGGTTATGGTTTGATTCCTGGTCAGGGCACATGCCAGAGTTGCAAGCTCGATCCCTAGTGTGGGACGTGCAGGAGGCAGCCAATCAATGATTCTCTCTCGTCATTGATGCTTCTATCTCCCTCTCCCTTCCTCTCTGAAATCAATAAATATCTATCTACATATATAAAACCCTAATATGCAAATAGACCAAACAGCGGAACAACCAAACAACCGGTCTTTATGACATGCACTGACCACCAGGGGGCATGCACAGAACATGTTGGGCATCGGCTGCAGCAGGATGGTGGAGCAAGTGAGCGGAGGCGCCAGACCAAGGTGAGGCACCAGTCGTTGTCATCAGGGCGAGCCTCTGGTGATTACTGAAAATTCTTTGCTCCTTCGCACCAGGGTCTTGCCCGGCACTTGCACCTACTGCCAGCACTGGCCCTGCTCGCACCTGCTGCTGGCACCGGAGCTGCCACTCGCACCTACGGCAGTGCCCAGCGCTGGCCCCGATTGCTCAGTGCCATCAGTGGGTGCAAGCGGTGGCTGCCGGCCCTGATCGCTCCTCAGGGCTTTTTCCCCTCCCCCTGTGCCTGAGGGGTGATCAGGGCAGCAGCCACTGCTCACACCCACTAATGGCGCTGGCCCTGCTCACACCCGCTGCTGGCGCTGGTCCCAATTGCTCTGCGCTGTCGGCATGGGCGAGCGGGGTTGGCGCTGTCAGCACGTGGGAGCAGCGGGAAC
>NW_005354174.1:1208389-1213064 GCF_000412655.1 Myotis brandtii
GGGCGTGGCCCACAGTTCCTTTCCAGATGCACAAATTCATGCACTGCGCCCCTAGTTAATAACAACCAAAAACTGGAAATGACCCAAATGTCCATGCACAACTGAAGAAAAAGATTAAGATACATTAACATTATGGAAAATTATTCACCAATAGAGAGGAAAAAGGTACTGATACACATAACAACATGGATGAAACTTGAATACTACACTGAGCAAAAGAAGGCTGATTTAAAAGAGCAGCTTCTACTACATGAAAAACTAATAAACCTATGCCAGATACATAGGAACAGTCCAAGATAATACAAATATCTGACTTACTGACAACTCACCAGCTCCTTACAAATGAACAAAAATTCCCTAAAGATACTCTTATCCCTCTAAGTGTATAATAGTAGTTGATAAACACTCTAAGGCTGCGTCTGAAAAGGGTGACTGGCCTAGCAGGGATGGGTGTTCCATATCTATAAACATTGGTATTTACATACATCTTTAAATGACTTTTTCAATTTTATTGTCATCTAGTATTCCCAGTTTTGTTCCTACTACTTTTTTTATTGCAAATGTACAGTATTTCAGCTAACTGGTGAGTTAAATTTCTGTAAGCCAGCTCCCTATGACTCTAATAATCCTATCTAATAAAGAGGGGATATGCTAATCGACCCTCACACCATCACAAAGATGGTGGTGCCCACAGCCAATAAGGAGGGAATATGCTAATTGACAGCCATGCCCTCAAAGATGGCAGCGCCCACAGCCACAAGATGGCGGCGCCCAATCCCCTCAGCCCAGCCGGGCCTTGCCTGCCTCCAGAGTTCCCCAGTCCCCTCAGCCCCCGAGCCGCCCAGGGCCACCCGAGGCTCAGGTAACCAGGGCCGGCCGAGGCTTGTGCTGCTGGCAATGGCAGCAGCAGAGGTGTGATGGGGGCGTCGCCTTCCCCTGATGGCCGGGTTGCCTCCCGCCCCTGAGGGCTCCCGAACTGTGAAAGGGGGTAGGCCGGGTTGAGGGACCCCCCTCTCCATTTTCATGCACCGGGCCTCTAGTCATTTATAACATTGTTTCTATAGAGAAATAAATCGATAGAGTACTTTAAAACTAGGCTTATTCTTAGGTTTAAAAAAACGTGTTCCAATGGCTCAGTTAATCCAATGTTTCTCTAACCTCATTAAATCACTCAATAACACAAATCTAACCTTTGATAGTGAACAAGTCTACCAAAATGACATTTTCACAAATCCCTTTAAGCATTCACAATATTTTGTTCTGGCTCTAAACTAACACATAGAAATATAGCTTTTGAAGGTAATGTCAAAAATAACCATCCCTCCAAAGTTTCCAAAATATCTATGAGGAAAAAAAAGGGTAAAATATAAACAGAACATAAAAGTAGAAGTAATACAGAAGAAATCCCATGACAGAAACAAAGAAAAATCTACAAATATGACACAGAGGAAACTTGCAAAAAACAGACTAGTGATGATTACATTATAGTTGGCATGAGTAGATTGCAAAGTTAAGTACTAAATACATTAATAGACGAGATCACTCTGGACGAGATCTGGCTATCTATAGAGGGTACTATAAAAAAGACAATTTGTGCCAAAGCCGGTTTGGCTCAGTGGATAGAGCGTCGGCCTGCGGACTGAAAGGTCCCAGGTTCAATTCCGGTCAAGGGCATGTACCTGGGTTGCGGGCACATCCCCACTGGGAGATGTGCAGGAGGCAGCTGATCGATGTTTCTCTCTCATCGATGTTTCTAACTCTCTATCTCTCTCCCTTCCTCTCTGTAAAAAATCAATAAAATATATTTTAAAAAAAATAAAAAAAAATAAAAAATCTAAAATCTTTCCACTTCCAGAAAAAAGTATATTAAAAAATGAAACATTAAAAAAAAAAAGACAATTTGACTACTTGAAATATATAAAAATGTATAGGCAGCAATCAGAAAAAGTTATAGGTCAGAACCTCACAACTTAGAAACAGTACTAGACCTAGTCACCTCTTCTACTATGTCCATACAAAGTTGCTCTTGGCTTTACCCAACACACATGGTTAGTGCAGGCTGTAAAATAGATTGTGACTCCATATCTTCACTTCACAGACTGCTAGTGTCTGTAATCAAAACGAGCCTCCCTAACTTTGCAGAGCATCAGGTTGAACCATCTGCCACTACTTCTGTTCCCCAGCATCTCTGAGCTTTGCTGCAGTGCACAAATATTAAAGTAGTCTAAGAAAAAATTCCGCTTCCTCCTTCCTATTAGTTTTTTTTATTAACAAGCATAAAAATGTGAAGAAAAAATAATATGAATGAAATCTGTATGCTGGACAACAAAGCTATTTTGTTAATGAATAAACCATTAACAAACAACTTATAAACTTAGAATACAAATGGAGAAAACTGCAAGTTGTACAAGTTTTCTTCTACTAAGAATAACAGCTCATTCTGAAATATGCCAACTATAGTTAACAAATTCAAATAATTTCTAGAAAGAATGTGTCCTTGAAAACTGCCCATAAGAAAAGAATGTCAATCAAAAAGATTCCACTTAGTTTATGGCCATAGGAAATCTATTGTATACTTAAATACCACAGAGGAGTCTTAAAAATGTCATAGAAAGAATGCTTTTAAGTATTCATTAGCTTTTTAAAAAATTCTCCATAATATAACAAAATGACTAGTCAACATATATTGACAACAAGTTTTCTAAGTTCAAACAAACAAATTAGTCATTCTCCTGGTCCATAAACTTCTGAGCTATCAGCAATATGGCACTCATCCGTTCAACTACATTAAATTATATGCTGCCAAGTATTCTCCTTGGGGTGAGGGGGATCAGTCGAGGACATCTAGTAGCCTAAATCACTTTCCATATCTAACCAAAATGTAATGACAGGTTATCATCACTGCCTTTAACCTTAAACAAAATAAGATTAAATGTTGTAGCTAACTTAGCATTTTACTTTTTAAAAAGCAATTTCACAGACACTCAAAAAATTCTTACAAAAGTCTTATGAAATAAGAATAACATACATTTCAGTATTGTTTCTTCCCTGTTTGGAAGAGGAAGGAGAGAAAAGACAGAAAGCAAAGAGGGAAAGTATTCAGGGAGATGGAGAGAGGGAGGTTGGGAAGCTGGAGGGGGGGTGGGGGCTTGGCGAAAGGCTGCCTCATCCACAAGTACTTTAAGTTTCCCTAAAGAAACCAGTGAGGTTTCTCTTTTACCACCATTGCCCAAAACCTGCTAAGTCAATCACATGTAAAATTCATGAATTTGAAACCATTTATTACCTCCATTCTATTTCACTTTAAGAGCAGTCTTTTACAACATAATATATCCTAAACTTACCTTTCCAGAAACTTTATTATTTATGAATAAGTTTGCAAATTTTAAAAAAGTCCAATCCTCCAATGAGATTCATCTTCCATGTAAAAGTCAAAGTCTATATTTTAGGCTTCAATTTGTAAAGAAAGCCACAAATTTATCTTCATCAAATGATTACAAAATTAAAAGTGAGATCGTCTACATTCTACTATTAGTACTAGCTAAGCCCATAATTCAGGTTGAAAGTTATTTTCTTGTATTTTAATTAAGAAATCATGAAATTTTTCCTACAGTTGTATGAGAGAATTCACCTATTCTTATGTGTCACTAAGATCCTTGCTGAAAGGCATTACAAAAAAAATCACCTTAAAAAAAAATCACCTTAGAGAAAAAAACAAATTAATGGAAATTGGAAACAAAAAAAGTATTAATCCAAAGAAAACATACTAATGAAATTTGGAATAGTTCTGCTTTCCATACTGATGGAAACAATTGAAATAAACATCCTTCTTGAAAAACTGGTGAAAAAGAGCACATATAGTGTCTCTATTCTCAATGCTGCTGTCATTATGAAGAAATACTTTGAAAATAAACTGATGTGTTGGCAACCACTACACCTCCAAGCGACAGGAAAAATGTCATTTTCAGTACTATTAATGGTTACAACATATAACATCTGAAAAACCTTCAGATGTTACGCCTTCTAATACAAAAAGCAATTTTGAAAAAATTAGGAGTCAGATGTGGACAATTCTGAATTATATAAAGAAATTCACATGGAGAGAGACCAAGATGGCGGCATAGGTAAACACCAGAGACTGCTGCCACAAACAACCACTTCAAAAATACAACTAAAAGATGGAACGGACATCACCCAGAACCACAGGAAGGCTGGCTGAGGAGAGACTCTTCAACTAGAAGGAAAAATAACAGCACACCGAGGCTCAGAGGAGGCGCAGTGTGGAAAATACTCAGGTGCGGAGGTGCGCGCGCAAAGCGGGCTGGTGGCTGAGAGCGCGGTTGTCGTTTTCGGTCAGGGGGGAGTCTCAGACTCTGAGCTCCAGATACGGGCGAATCGCTGGGGACTCGGACCCAAACGGGAGAAGCGGGAGTGTCTGGCATCAGTTGGAAGGCAGCTTTCCCTCCGAGGTTTGCAGCGGTTCCTGGGGTTCTGAGAAGCAGAGCCTCTGGGAACAGGACTGAGGGCACCATAACGGCTCCCTCCGCCCGCCCTGTTGAGCCCGCCCCGCCCAAGCCCTGCGCAGAGCCATTTGCCGGATCGCCTCAGGCAAAGGCTAGATTAGCACCTCCCCAGAGGACAGAAGTTTTCCCACTGCAGCAGACACAGCTGATTC
>NW_005354174.1:1214171-1234180 GCF_000412655.1 Myotis brandtii
GTGGGGCGGGAACTGGGAGGAGGGGAGTTATGGGGGGGAAAAAAAGAGGAACAAATGTAACCTAAACAATAAAGATTTAATTAAAAAAAAAAAAAAGAAATTCACATGTGCCCAGCCGGTGTGGCTCAGTGGTTGAGCATCGATCCATGAACCAGGTGGTCACAGCTCAATTCCCAGTCAAGCACATGCCTGGGTTGTGGGCTCGATCCCCAGTAGGGGTGTGTAAGAGGCAGCCGATTAATGGTTCTCTCTCATCATTTATGTTTCTTTTTTATATATATTTTATTGATTCTTTTACAGAGAGGAAGCGAGAGGGATAGGAGTTAGAAACATCGATGAGAGAGAAACATCAATCAGCTGCCTCCTGCACACCCCCTACTGGGGCTGTGCCTGCAACCAAGGTACATAGCCTTGACCAGAATCAAACCTGTGGGACCTTTCAGTCCGCAGGCCGACGCTCTATCCACTGAGCCAAACCAGTTAGGGCTCATCATTTATGTTTCAATATCTCTCTCTCTCTCTCTCTCTCTCTCCCTCTTCCTCTCTAAAATCCATTTAAAAAGCATATTTATAAAAAAAGATAAATTCAGGCATTTACCAACTGAGTTGTTTGTTTTTAATAAAAGTTTGAGCCAAATTGACTGCATATGCCAGGAGCAAGATCTCAAATGCACCCCAAAATGAGTTCTTGCTTTATATTTTCTCAAGAGTGTTTACCAATCTGGTAATGATGTTTTAATCTGAAATTTTTAAATTAAATTTATATTAAGATCTAAGAGCTTAAAATTTTTGTAAAAATGATTCATATACCATAAATACTTAATTTTCATGAGTATTTTAGATATTGTTTTGTACCAGCTCCCTGATCTCAAATTTTCTAATACCAATGATATATATTCTTCTCATCCTAAACTCTCGATCACAACTTTCAGACAGGTACCTAACTCTAAAACTATTGGCATAAATGGCAATAGTTTACCCACAAGCATAAGGGGAAAAGTCATTACTGTTCTTCTAAACATTCAGAGAAACAGACAGCAGCATTACCAGCCTATGGCTTGAAGAAAAATGTTATTTCAACAAGTGAAAGTTAATTTTGTTTCAATTTTTTTTTTAAAGTTCATTGTTTTCCAGTTTACCTTATCAATCAAGCTCTAATTAATTCAATTAATCTACTTTCTTTATGAGTTTGTCTTAAAAAATGACTGCATTTTAAAGCTGAATTTAACTTTCAAGACAATTAATCTGTAACTAAAGAATTACCTTCCTGTAATCATTCACTCAATATTTCCCCAAGGAATTCTTGTCCTAGTTATACACAAAAATTTTATTACTTTTTCATTATTCTACTCTGACTTCATGGTAATGGTTATAAAGTCATTAGGAAACAAAGTAATTACTAAAAGGACTCATTCAGAGAAGACATTTTTACAAATATAACTTTATATATAATTTTATTAAAATACCAAAAATAATATACCACAGAGTAAATATATGCGAAAAACTAGAACAAAACTATCAAAAAGAGTTTGGCCTTGAATCCAAACTTATACAAAGGATAGGCTTCAAAATGACATGAAAAATTCATGTGTTTAATAGTTTTAGTCCTCTGACATTTAAAACTGAAATAAATATTTCCTCCACAAGCACACTCAAGAAACACACTGCTATTATTAAAATGGATTAAAAAATCTCAAGCCCCCTTTTTGCCCAGCTGGTGTGGCTCTGTGGTTGAGCATTGACCCAGGAACCAGGAAGTCAGTTTGATTCCCAGTCCAGGGCACTCACCTTGGTTACAGGTTTCATCCCCACCAGGTAGAGGCATAAGTGGGAGACAACCAATCGATGTATCTCTTTCACATCAATTCTCTCCCTCCCAATCTTCCACTGTCTCTAAAAATCAATGGGAAAAATACCCTTGGGTGAGGATTAACAACAACAACAACAAAAAAAACAACTGCTAAAACCCAGAACTGAATCTGGCCATCAAAAAAGTAAACATAAAATAAGTCTAAGAGTGCCCTGACTAGTTTGGCTCAGTGCTTAGAGTGTCAGCCCTTGGACCTAAGGCTCACGGGTCAATTCCCGATCAAGGGCACAGTCAAGGGCACGTACCTGAGCTGCAGGTGCAGGAGGCAATTAGTGTCTCTCTCACATCAATGTTTTTCAATCTCTCTCTTTCTCTCCCCCTTTCCCTCCCTTCCACTCTCTCTCTCTCTAAAGACCAATGGGAAAAAAAATTAGTCTAAGTTAATTTTCCTTATTGTACATAATACTAGGTGTACCGGTTAATAATGAGGACTTTTTTCAATAGATGGAGTTACACATATGTTGATACATATGCGATTTGATATGTATGCTATTTTGTTGTATTGACAGCAAGCTTCAAAACTTCATATGTCAAATTTGCTAAAGGTGTTAACATCATAGATAATTTTACGGTTAAAAATGTCAAATTTAGGCAACAAAATCTCAGACATATGCCAAAGCAATTTCTTCACTGATACAGCTCCTAGGGCACTTGAAACTAAAGAGAAAATGAACAAATGGGACTACATCAAAATAAAAAGCTTCTGCACAGCAAAAGAAACCATCAACAAAACAATGAGAAAACCCACTGCGTGGGAAAACATATTTGCCAACGTCATATCTGATAAGGGCCTAATCTCCAAAATTTATAGGGAACTCATACAACTTAACAAAAAGAAGATAAACAATCCAATCAAAAAATGGGCAAAGGACCTAAATAGACACCTTTCAAAAGAGGACATTCAGAAAGCCAAGAGACATATGAAAACATGCTCAAAGTCACTAATCATCCGAGAGATGCAAATCAAAACAACAATGAGGTACCATCTCACACCTGTCAGAATGGCTATCATCAACAAATCAACAAACGACAAGTGCTGGAGAGGATGTGGAGAAAAAGGAACACTCGTGCACTGCTGGTGGGAATGCAGACTGGTGCAGCCACTATGGAAGACAGTATGGAGTTTCCTCAAAAAACAAAACATGGAACTCCCATTTGACCCTGTGATCCCACTTCTAGGAATATATCCCAAGAAACCAGAAACACCAATCAGAAAGGATATATGCACCCATATGTTCATAGCAGCACAATTCACCATAGCTAAGATCTGGAAACAGCCTAAGTGCCCATCAGTAGATGAATGGATTAGAAAACTGTGGTACATCTACACGATGGAATACTATGCTGCTGTAAAAAAGAAGGAACTCTTACCATTTGCAACAGCATGGATGGAACTGGAGAGCATTATGCTAAGTGAAATAAGCCAGTCAATGAAGGAAAAATACCACATGATCTCACTCATTCATGGATAATAAAGACCATTACAAACTTTTGAACAATAATAGATACAGAGGCAGAGCTGCCTCAAACTGATTGTCAAACTGCAGTGGGAAGGCCAGAGAGGGTTGGGGGGCAGAAGGGAGGGGAGTAAGAGATCAACCGAAGGACTTGAGCATAACCTTGGACATAAGACACTGGGGGGTAGAGGAGGCCAGGGGATTGTCAAGGGCGGGGGAAAAAGGGAGACATATGTAATACCCTTTGTAATACTTTAAGCAATAAAACAATTTTAAAAAATGTCAAATTTCCTGCCGAAAAAAGAGCATTTGCGGGAAGTTTTAATTCATTACTTTATTTTGAAGAAAAGTGCTGCTGAAAGTTATGGTATACTTTGGGAGGCTTACGGTGAACATACTCCATCTCAAGATACTTTTGAACGCTGGTTTAAACGCTTTAAAAGTGATGATTTCGATGTGAAAGACAAAGAACATCCAGGTCAACCAAAAACGTTTGAAGACCAACAATTACAAGCATTATTGGATGAAGATGCATGTCAAACTCAAAAACAACTTGCAGAAAGATTAAACGTTGCTCAGCAAACAATTTCCGATCATTTACAAGCAATGGGAAAAATTTTAAAGGAAGGAAGATGGGTGCCACATCAACTGAATGAAAGACAAATGGAAAGCCGAAAAGTCATGAGTAAAATGTTGCTTCAACGGCACGAAAGTCTTTTTTGCATCGAATTGTGACCGGCGATGGAAAGTGGATTTCTTTTGAGAATCCCAAACGCACAAAATCAGGGGTTGATCCAGGTCAACCATCAACATCGACTGCAAGGCCAAATTGCTTCGGAAAGAAGACAATGCTCTGGGTTTGGTGGGATCAGGAAGGTGTGGTGTATTATGAGCTTCTAAAACCAGGTGAAACAGTTAATACTGATTGCTACCGACAACAAATAATCAATTTGAACCATGCTTTGATCATGGAACGACCAGAATGGGCCAGAAGACATAGCAAAGTAATTTTGCTTCATGATAAAACACCATCACACACTTTAAAATCAGTTAAAGGCACGTTAAAGGATTTTGCTTGGGAAGTATTAACCCGCCCGCTGTATTCACCAGATCTTGCTCCTTCAGATGACCACTTGTTCTGATCGATGGCACATGCACTTTCTGAGCAGCACTTCAAAATGTACGAAGTGGAAAATTGGGTCTCTGAATGGTTTGCCTCAAAACAAGAAAAGTTCTATTGGGACGGTATCCACAAATTACCTGAAAGATGGGGGAAATGTGTAGCTGACGATGGACATTACTTTGAATAAAGCACTTTTGATGTTTCTCTTGAAATTATCATGTTTTCTTTGATTACAAAATCCGCATTAGTAACCGGTACATCTGGTAAACACTTCATCGTTGTCAGCAGTTTTTGATAATCATACATGGTTTTATAAACAACCTCAAGATGGCAACATTCTAAAATTTTATTACATAAAAGCAAAAGTGTGCAAACACTTCCCAAACAACCAAAACAGAACAAAATAATTTAAAATAAGGAAGTCTTGACTTCCTGTAGTACAAATGCAAGTTTTTCTGAGAAATACACAAGTTTCTGATGTAAGACTACATGGGAGAATAATTAGAAGAGAATGTATGAGGCAAAATAGGAGTTAGTAGACATATTCAATTTTTTAAAATATTTTTTTACTGATTTTTTTTACAGAGAGGAAGGGAGAGGAATAGAGAGTTAGAAGCATCAATGAGAGAGAAACATCGATCAGCTGCCTCCTGCATGCCCCTACTGGGATGTGCCTGCACCAAGGTACATGCCCTTGATGGGAATTGAACCTGGGACCCTTCAGTCCGCAGGCCGACGCTCTACCCACTGAGCCAAACCTGTCAGGGCCATATTCAATTTTTTAAAGATTTTTTTTAATGCAAATATAAATGATTCCCTGGCTATTAGATAGCTGCTTAAAAGTAAAACACACACATACACAAACGAAAAAACAAACAAACAAAAATCTTATAATTTAGATCATAACTTTTACCACACTCCAAAATAAATCTCAGGTGACTAACAAAAAGTTAAATACTAAAAATATGTAATCATAAATTAAAACCTATTTATTTTTAAGACATGTTAAGCCCTAGCTGGTTTGGTGCAGTGGATAGAGCATAGGCCTGCGGACTGAAGGATCCTAGATTCAATTCCAGTCAAGGGCACATGCCCAGGTTGCGGAGTCAACCCCCAGTAGGGAGTGTGCAGGAGGCAGCCGATCAATGATTCTCTTTCATCATTGATGTTTCTATATCTCTCTCCCTCTCCCTTCCTCTCTGAAATCAATAAAAATATATTTTAAAAACAGACAAGTTAAGAGTAAAAATGAACTTCAGAACAAAACACACAACAGGTGACAGATTTAACTATATACAAATTTTACGTGTATGCATATTAAAAACAATTGCAAAAAAACAAATAAAATGGTAAGCCAATTGAAGAAAATATTTGTAGCAAATCTGTCAGATAGTTAATATTCAAGGCTTGTATTATAAGGAGTTCTACAAATTGATTTTTTTTAAAAGGAATAATTTGAATGGGCCCTCGCTGGTTGGGCTCAGTGGACAGAGCATGGGCCTGCGGACTGAAGGGTCCTGGGTTCGATTCCAGTTGGAGGCACATGCCTGGGTTGCAGGCTCAATCCCTAGTGAGGGTCATGCAGAAGGCAGCCCATCAGTGATTCTCTCTCATCATTGATGTTTCTATATCTCTCTCCCTCTCCCTTCTTCTCTGAAATAATCAATAAATTATTTTAAAAAAGAAAAAAGAAACAATTTTAAGAACTAGTATTATTGATAAACAAGAACAAAACTCCAAAAGATAAATAATGAGAAAATACAACTACCAAAAATGGAGGGAAAGATTCTACCTTGAAAACTAATTCAAAAAATACAAACTAAAAGCTACCATTTTAGACTATTTATTTTTTATTTTTTAAAATATATTTTATTGATTTTTTTTACAGAGAAGAAGGGAGGGGGATAGAGAGTTAGAAACATCGATGAGAGAGAAACATCGATCAGCTGCCTCCTGCATACCCCCCAATGGGGATGTGCCTGCAACCAAGGCACATGCCCCTGACCGGAATCGAACCCGGGACCCTTCAGTCCACAGGCCGACGTTCCATCCACTGAGCCAAACCGATCAGGGCGTAGACTATTTAATTAACAAAGAATTGTTTTTGCATATTTTAATAACAATTTTTAATAAATGTTTAGTAAAATCAACAGTCATATATTACCTTCAGAAAATTATTTGAGTCAAATGTTGTCATTTCTACAGCATGGATGTACCTAGAAGGTATTATGATCAGTGAAATAAGTCAGTCAGAGAAAAACAAATAACACGATTTCACTTATATGTGGACTCTAAAGCAGCGGTTGCCAACATTTCGGACCTCACAGACCACCAGTTGGCCACCACTGCTCCAAAGGTTTCCTTAAACTAGTGGTCGCCAACCTTCCGGACCTCATGGACCACCAGTGGTCCACGGACCACCGGTTGGCGAATGCTGCTCTAAAGAACAAAATAAACGAACAAAATTGAAACAGACTCACAGATACAAAGAACAGACTGATGGTTGCCAGAAGGGAGGTAGATTGGGGAAGTAGGTGAAAAAGGTGAAAGGATTAAGAAGTACAAATTGGTAGTTACAAAATAGTCGGGGATGTAAAGTACAGCTCAGGAAATATAGTCAGTAATATTGTAATAACTATGTATGATGCCAGGTGGGTACTGAAAATATCAGGGGGACCACTTTGTAAAGTATATCATTGTCTAACCACTATACTGTACACCTGAAACCAACCCTATATAATAAAACCTAATATGCAAATTGTCCCCTTGACCGGGAGTTCGACTAGGGGGCGGGGCTGGCCAACCTACCACATGAGGCCCCTCCCCCGGGCCAGCCTCAACCTGGCCAGCTGCTAGGGATCCTACCTGTGCACAAATTTCATGCACTGAGCCTCTAGTAGAAAATAATATTGAATGTAAACTGTAACTGAAAAATAAAATTAAAAAACAATAAAAGGATTTACTGTAAAAATAGATAATTATATTGAGTATAAAAAAAAAAAAAGATTGTCAGTTCTGGAAATCTATTCCAAGGAAAGAATCCTAAAATTAGTGGAAACAAGTAAATATGTTCACTTAAGCATAATGTAGTGAGTGAAAAATTGAAAGAAACATGTACCTAGTAATAAAGCAAATTATAAGTAAACTAGAGCCCCGATGCATGAAATTCGTGCAAGGGGCTCAGCCCTCGCAGCCACGGTGGCTTGCCTCAGCCCTTGCAGTCGCAGCAGCTTGCCTAGGCCCTTGCAGCCCCCGCTTCATCCGGAAGGTTGTTCAGGAGGATGTCCAGGAGGATGTCCGGAAGGTCATTTGGCTGTCTGGGCTAATTAGCATATTATGCTTTTATTATTATAGATTATAAGTAATCCAGGCAATGGAATATCAAGAAACCAAAACAAAAAATTACAATTATGAAAATATAGTAATTTGTAAAAAAAAAACACGATATGATATACTGTGTGACAAAAAAATATACAGAGCTCTGGTAAAAGAACACTGGGTTGAAACATTTAATTTTACTCACTTCTTAAAGCCCACTAAAACTCAATAAAGGGATTATTTTCTTCTTTAAAGGTTTTATGAACCCAAAGACAAAAGAAATTAAAATAGGAGATAAAACTAAGAAAATATCTGAAGCTGGAAAGCAGACACATATTAAAGGAATTAGTAGATGTAAGAAAGTTGAATCCTAAACTGCCAATAGAAAAAGGTGAGTTTTTTATATGGCAGAATCCCACAAAGGCTCAGAATTAGTGGGACCAGGGTACCTCCGGAGGATGGGAGTAAAAAAAGCAATTATGCTATTGGCTCAAAGCTATTTAAGAAGCAATGACATTCCAGAGATCTCCAATCCCATTCCACACAGCCTGCTTACCAAGCCTTCCAAACCATGACAAAGACTAGAAGTTTATTGTCTGGAAGACATGACACACTTCTCTGAACACCAGCAAATATCCTTAAACACCAGTCATACGTGAGGTTAACTAAGCCATTCTAAAAACAGAGGTATTAAATAAATACATGCATGGGAATATAGAGACATCTTACCTCTCTCTCCTCTGAGCTTCCAGAGTCTGGCAGACCTTTACCCTCTAGACCAGTGATGGCGAACCTATATGACACACGTGTCAGAGGTGACATGCGAACTCATTTTTTTGGTTGATTTTTCTTTGTTAAATGGCATTTAAATATATAAAATAAATATCAAAAATATAAGTCTTTGTTTTACTATGGTTGCAAATATCAAAAAATTTCTATATATGACACGGCACCAGAGTTAAGTTAGGGTTTTTCAAAATGCTGACACGCCGAGCTCAAAAGGTTCGCCATCACTGCTCTAGACAGAAGACCTGAGGAGATTTCTCTGAGTAAAGATACTGACTTGGGGGTGGGTGTGAGGAAGTTTCCACAATGAAAATGCTCAGCAACAAGCACCACTAACACAGAATTTCTAATCAGATTTATGAGCAGAGGAACAAAATTATTAGGCACCTGTGAAAAGCCCCTAATATAAAAGAAGCAAAAAACTGACAGGGAATTTTATTTGATTTTTATTTTTTTAGCAAACAGTCTATTTAGGGAGGAAAAAAACTTTTAGAAATGTATTATTAATGTCCTCAAAGAGATAAGATATGACAAAGATAAACACATACACACACACACACACACACACACAGATGCCAGTAAACAAAATTCATAGAAAAAAGGGGCTCTTAAGGGACATACAAATGACCAACATCCACAAGATACACCAAGATACTACTTCCCACCAATCTGAATGTCTAAAATTAAAAAAACTCAATACCAAGCATTGGTGAGGAGGTAGAGCAACAGAAACTGGTGGAAATGAAAGTTATATAACCTTAACCAACTTTGGAAAACTATTTGGTGGTTTCTAATGAAGTTAAACATATACCTACCCTATGACCAAACTATTGCACTACACTCCTAGGTATATAAGATATATTAAAGAATATGTCCAGAAAGACTTGTATAAAAATGTTTATAGTAGTTCTATTCATAACAGCCAAAACCAGGAAACTCAAATGTCCAAATGAAGAATCCTATATAATAAAAAGCTAATATGCTAATTAGACCAAACAGCAGAAGGACCTTCCGGACAACCTTCCGGACGAAGGCGGGGCTGAGAGGTCCCAGCCCGTTTGCATAAATTTCGTGCATCGGGCCTCTAGTAGATAAATAATTGTGTTATAGTCATATAGTAGAATTCTACTCAGCAATATCATGGATGAATATCACATCATATTGAGCAAAAAAGCCAGCCACAAAAGGAAACATACTTCATGAATCCATTTATATTAAATGCAAGAACAAACAAAACAAATACTTTTTTAATGGTAACAGAAATCAGGTCAAATGCCTCTGGTGGGTGGGGATGATTATCTGGAAAGAGGAATGAAGGCTCTTTCCAGGGTGATAGAAATATTCTATATCTTGAATTGGGTGATAACGTAAGTGTAAAGCACTTGTCAAAATTCACTGAACTAATACTTAAGATTATAGCTTCATAGGTTATGTACCTTGACACAGGTATATGTATTTTTTATCTCATTGAGGTATACCCTTAAGATTTGTGTATTTTACCATATGTAGAATTTTACATGTGAAGTTATCACATGAAAAAAAATGTTTTAATTGTCAATAAAGAAAAAAATTAAGAGCTCTTAAACATTTTTAAATAAAAGAGGGAAGAGAAGTTTAAAGATTGGAAAGTAAGGTTAAAAATATCTCCCCAGCGCTAACCGGTTTGGCTCAGTGGATAGAGCATCAGCCTGCGGACTGAAGGGTCCCAGGTTCGATTCCGGTCAAGGACGTGTACCTTGGTTGCGGGCACATCCCCAGTAGGGGGTGTGCAGGAGGCAGCTGATCGATGTTTCTAACTCTCTATCCCTCTCCCTTCCTCTCTGTAAAAAATCAATAAAATATAAAATATATATATATCTCCCCAAAAGTAGTAAAAGACAAAGATGGAAAAAGATAAGAAAATTAGAGGATCAGTCCAGGAGGACCAATATCCAAATAAAAGAGTTTCCAAAGGAAAAAAAAAATCTGAAAGGAAATCATCTATGAGATAATTAAAGAAAATGTCCCAGAACTGAAGGACATAAGCCTTCAGATAAAAGCCCATTTTTACTAGCAAACAGGTGAGAACAGAGCAGTTTCCAGAAACAAAGACAAGTATAAACAGTCTAAGAATCAGAATGACACTGGATATCTAAACATCTACATGGAAAGTCAGGCTAAAAATGAAACACAACTTTTTTAAATTCTGAGGAAAAATGATTTCTCACTTAGAATTCTAACTCAAACCAACTTTCAATCAAGTATAAAACAGATTTAAGATATTTTCAGGCTTACAAATCTCAAATAATTTGCCTCACATAAACTTTTTCTCAAAAAATTCTTGGAGGAAATCATCCACCAAAACAAGAGAAAATTCAGAAAGCAGAAGATATGGAATAGAGGATACAAAAAATCTAGTATAGGAGAATCCCCAAGATAAGGGTGAAGGGAATTCCCAGGTTCATAATTATGGACCAGGTTCAAAGAGTAAACAGTCCAGTTTGAAACTGACATCTGATCATCTTGAGAGACTTGGGCAAGTTATAGCATAACGTTGAGTCAGTGCTCAACACTTAAAATACTAAACAAACACAAATAAAACCACAATTATTAGCTCTAAATTAAACAAAAAATTGTGCAGAAAAATAATCATAGCTTACTACATAACTTCAGTTATGAATCATATGTACATGGTGATAAGGTAAACACTGAATGCTTATCTAAGCATAATTAGTATATAACCACAACTATCATGGTAAAATGAAGTAATAAGGAAAGGGGAAAGGGAAGTGGCTAAAGGGGAAGGATGGGGAAGAAGTCTAAAATCTCATGCTCAGAAGTGAGAAGTCAACAGATATGCCTAAAACTGAAAAAGCTATACCAAGTACCAAAATCAACTAAAAGAATATAAAGTGGTTTCTTTTTGGGAAATAGAAAATGCCAAGGAAGATTAGATAACTGCTTCTGATCTACTTGTAGTGTTTTCACTTGCTTGCATAAGGAAATACATAAACATCTATTATTCCAGGTATAGGAACTCGGGATAATAAGATAAACAGCTTAGCTTATTATCTCTGCCAGAATCACAAGAGAGGTAGATGTCTTAGGTACATTTTTAAATTCTCAAAATTAAACAGATACATAAGATGAGCAAAAGCCTTCTAAATTCTAGTGCAGCCTACAATTGTCTCTCTTCTGATAAATTCTTCTAACATATATAGAACTGCCATGCAGTGCAGTTCTCTTAGACCTATAATTGTAACCTTTAGTCATATCCCCATAAACTTGCAAATTGGGAGTTTGATATGTGAGCTGCATATTATTTAAACATTGAGAAGACATGGAAATTAAAAGGTGTGTCTTAAAACTAAATAAGATATAACTATTGATTTTTTTAAAAGCAACAAATCACAATCATAAAAAGACAGTAATGACTTCAACCATCTGGTTCTCTTGATCATCAAGCGTATGCTAAACACCTATCTATGCTTCAAACAGTACAAAGTGGTTTTTAAATAAGCAATTTTTGTCCTTTCATAATCAGCTGCAAAGAGGTATTCTCAGGTTAGCATATCTGACAAAGAATAACTTCTGATCTATAAAACTCCACATATTGAAAAATTTCATTTATGGATGCTTACATAAACTAAATCTCTAAACCAAATTTATTAATGGAACAACTCTTACAAACCCACCACACCTTCCCTCCACAGCTGCTAACAGATTCCAAAACCAACTCTAAAGCAGAGCCCATCATAATGACATATTTAATACAATTAACCATTTTTAAATGTAAAAGATGCATTTAAATATAGAGACAAAAATATTGAGTTTTAAGCCTCAGGTCATACACACATGAGCACACACACACATATCCTAAATCAAGTTTCCTCTAAAAGTTCAATCTAGTTTTTAGAAAAGATTGCTTTGATATGCAATTCACTCATTCAACAAATATATAATGGATAGCTAATATATGGAAGGTACTGTGCTAGGGATATAGCACATGTCCCTACACACATGGAGTTTTATAGTCTCTTAACTGATCACTGCAATGAACCTGCCCTGAGGCTTAAATTAAGACTCACATGACCAGCGATCAAGTATGCAGATTATTAAAAAGTAACTGGTAAAAACAGAGAGCCTCTTGGAAACTAATGAGTAGACAGACGAGTAGAGATGTAAGAATTTTGTTGTTGCTGCTAATCCTCACCTGAGGATATTTTTTCCATTGATTTTTAGAGAAAGTGGGAGGGGGGAGAAGGAGGAGTGGGGGGGGGGAGAGAGAGAGAAACATTGATGTGAGGGAGACACATCGACTGGTTGCCTCCCGCATGCTCCCCAACCCCGATCAAACCTGCAACCCAGGTATTGCCCTTGACCAGGAATCAAACCAGAGACCCTTCAGGGCGTGGGCCAATGCTCTAACCACTGAGAAACACTGGCCAGGGCTAAATCCTCATCTTTTATAGTAAAAAGTCAATAAATACTCCTTAAATGGGAAGAAAAGTAGTATATTATCTGGCGATAAATGTAAAGATCAAATTAATAAATTTAAAGTGCTAAAAGTATTAGTCAATTAGTAGAGGAATATTGGTGAAGGAGAGAGGATAACAATAGTACTATTATTTTCATAACAAGTCCCATTTAACCACTTGATTATAAATTATATATTACTGCAATAAAGATTAAACTAAAAGACTGAGAAGACAGGATAAAGCATTAGCCATGGAGTATAAGAAAGAAAGAATCTTAGACAAAAAAAAAAAAAACACCCAAAAACTAAAGATATTTTAAAATTTTAGTTTAAAATCACCTAGGTTATTTAGAACCAATGAGACAGGGCTCTGAATGTATGTATTTTATTCTTAGCTTCCAAAGTAACTCTGCACAACACTTTAAACATATAAGTTTCCAACTCTAACCTCACATATGGCAATAGGATAAAACTTGTCATCATGGATGAAAAATACATGAAGATGCTATATAAAATTAAATCTATGCACAAGGCTATTAAATATTACGTATTACCAAAAGGCATTCTCAAGTGTTCATAAACACAATACTTACTGTCATACTAGTCTCTCATGACTACTCAGGAATTTATATTATTGGGTATCAACTTTAAATTGAACTAAACAGACAAAATTACATATTTCAGGCTCTTACATTTTTAACTATGATTCAAAAACTTTAAAAGAAATTTTGAGATGGATACATTGCTTAGTATACTTAATCCATGTCAGCAGTCCATTTTTACCCACAACCTTACAAACATGAATATTCTACAAATGTTCTCTCCATCATTTATACATTCACCCAGCCATCCAATATTTACTGAGCACTCTAAATACATCAGGCTCTGTACTTATCCTGGCAATGGGGATTCAGCATCATGCCTGACAATAAACATCATAATTACATATTATGAGAAAGGCTATAAACTATACAGAATAGTGCAGTAGTGACAGAAGACAACATCATATATGATGATAAAAGAAGGCCTCACTGAGGCCATCAGCACTGGGACTTCAGGTATAAAGAATGGGCCAGACATGTGAATATTTGTAAATAGCCCTTCCTTGCTTGGGGGGGGGGGGGGGGGGGGAAAATATGAAACAATCTGACTTGGATTTTAAGGTAGCACTACCTACTGTGTGAAAATAGGAAATCACTGCTTGGTATCTTAGCAAGAGATGATGGCAGCTGGGACTACAGTAGTGGCAGTGAAGATGAGAAGTTAACAGTTTGAAATGGATAACAAACAAGACTGGGTAACACACTCAAACTGGAGATAAAAGGATAGGTCAGATGATGAAAGAAAAGTGAGGATCTCTCTATATTTTTGGCTTTAGCAACTGAAATAGTGGTGCCATTTACTGTCATAGGACAGAGCAGGGGAGACCTACCTTGATAAAAGGGTCCTTTCAGAATGGAATCTCTCTAGACTCTCACAAGTCATTAGGAAAAGGCAAGAAACCATAGCAAACCTTATAAGGGGTAAGTAAGATGCTAGGACACTCTAATTTCTTTATAGAAACGAAAGAGAAGCTGGAAAACTTCCTCCTGCAAAAACCTCACTTTAGCAGTTTTGCTTTTTTAAAAAAAGTGTATTTTTATTGATTTCAGAGGGAGAGACAGAAACATCAATGATAAGAATCATTGATTGGCTGCCTCCTGCATGCCCCCAACTGGGGATCGAGCCCACAACCCGGGCATGTGCCCTGACCGGGAATCGAACCAGTGACCTCTTGGTCCATAGGTCAACGCTCAATCACTCAGCCGTTCCGGCTGGGCATGCTTTTATTAAATTTTTATTTCTTGATTTTTTAGAGAGAGGAAGAGAGAAAGAGGAAAAGAGAAACAGCAATTTGTTAGTCCACTTATTTATGCATTCATTGATTGATTCTTGTGTGCCCTGATGGAGGATTGAACCCACAACCTTGGTGTATGGGTACAATGCTCTAACCAACTGAGCTACCCAGCCAGGGTTTCTTTTGCTTTTAGTGCAGTCTAATACCAAGACTCCAAGAACCATGTTATAGCAAGGTTTCATAACATCATTTTTTCTGAACCTTGTTCAAAAGATAGTTATAAACTTGGGAGTTCCCTAAAAGAAGGAGAGCTTTATGTTAATAATAAATCCCTAATAAAGAGGACTGTAAAGGGAAGGCCTTCATCTTTTGATAGGTCTTCTAATAGATGTCTCTGACTATAACAGTAAATAACAAAAAGCTAGTTTTATCAGGTTTTTATGTCAGTAATTAACTATCCACCTCTGACCTCCAAGAGCACTTTATTATTAGATGAAAGAACTTACTGGCATGCAAAATGAGGTAGAGGGTCTCAATTTAAACACAAATATCATGAAGCCCAAAAGATAAAAGCAAACATTAACAAGCCCTGAAGAGAGAAGCCATTCTTTCAGGATACAGTATGAAAGCACTGTCAGTTCCATCTTAGTCTTCTCAGTACTACTATCAAACCACCAACTCTTAATCTATATATATAAAAGTCCAGCGACTGAATGGCAGAACAACCAGAACGACCAGTCGCTATGATGCGCACTGGCCACCAGAGGGCAGACGCTCAATGCAGGAGCTGCCCCCTGCTGGTCAGTGGTCAGTGTGCTTTCACAGTGAGAGCAGCCGCTCAGAGGGCAAGTCCATAGCCACCTGGCTGACTAGGATAAGCAGCGGTCCCACTGAGGGCCGATCCCTGCAGGCCACGCCCCCACCACTGCACAAATCCGTGCAGCAGGCCTCTAGTTCATAAATAAAAGCCTGCCACCCCTGCAGCTATTGAACATTAAAGCTTCTAATCTAAACTCTCAGCATTAATCTCTAGTGCTCCAAAACCAGATTTTCTATAGTCACAGCAAATTACTACCCTAATTTTTCCTGTGACCTATCATATAATCAAGTGCCAAAAATCTTCCCTTTCTCCTGAGAAAACACCTAGCTACTGGTTGGTCACCACATTCCCAACTCTTTCTGTAATGTAGCCCTAAATGCTTTCATTGTGAAGTCTTACTAACCAAGCATAAAGACAAACAATAAACAAGGGGGAAAAAAGCTGTCCAATTTAGTAAATGGGGAGGCCACTCATCATCAAGTGACACCTCATTCTGCTCATCCCCCTAAATTCATGGTTCAATGGTATATTTATCTTCTCTTTATCACTTACACTCATTATGTAGTGTCAAACTGGAGATTATGAAGAACAGCACCTTTGTAACTATTTAAGTGACTACATATAAGCAGACTAATTCAAAATTGACCTATTTCTCTCCTTTATATATAACAACAGCTGGCTAGGTATACTTGGAAAGGCTTAATCAAAACTTACAATTCCAGCCCTGACCGGTTTGGCTCAGTAGATAGAGCGTCGGCCTGTGGACTGAAGGGTCCCGGGTTCGATTCCGGCCAAGGGCATGTACCTTGGTTGCGGGCACATCCCCAGTAGGAGGTGTGCAGGAGGCAGCTGATGGATGTTTCTCCCTCATTGATGTTTCTAACTCTCTATCCCTCTCTCTTCCTCTCTGTGAAAAATCAATAAAATATATTTTTTTAAAAAACTTACAATTCCATAACACATGGACACAAACAATAGAGTGGTGAAGGCCTGGGAGGGGTGGATACAGGGTGGAGAGGTCAATGGGAGAAAAGAAAACACAAAGGGGACATCTGTAATACTTCCAACAATAAAGATAATTTTAAAAAAACACAATTCCATACTAATGCTAGAAAGTTCACTGGTAAATTTAATAAATTCAGTTGAAAGCTAGTAAGTGCTTTAATAAGAGAGAATAGTACACCCCAAAAAGTACCAACTGTGAACTCAACTTTCAATCATACAATGATGTATTACATTAAACCAGCTAACATCACATCATAAGTGGTATAATACTAGTACAATTTTAATATTAATACTATGAAATTTGAGAAATAAAAGATTGGTTGGGGAGTCAATGTTTTAGAGTATATTAAGGTTGATGGATAAGCAAAATGAAAAGTACCAGAACCTTCAACTATTACGTGCTTAATTATTCCACTAGCAAACACAACCTTTAAGTTACTAGAAAAGTAAATTATTTAACACAGTTATTGAGCATATACAGTGTTAGGACACTTCCAGGCCACCAAATACACCCACACACACACTGCATTCCACTAGCATTTTCTTCCACTGTACCATCGCATTTAATATACTAAATGTTAATCATTTATAAATTATATATACATATACTCTATTATTTTTAATATTATGTACCTTACCAAACACATACAAAATGGAAATTTAAGTAAAAGTTCTAAAATTTTATTCCCACCTATTCCCATGGATAGTCTTGCATACACTTTGAGGTAAATATACTTCAGTGAAAGAGGGTCTTGGTAATCTTTGTTCCTTCAGTGCCTAAGTCATAGGCAGTGCTCAGTAAAAATTTGAAGAATTAATGAGCAAAGGTACACTCAAAAACATGAATCCACAACATAACTTTTTGACGTTATAGTTCATTCACCCAGCTACTTAATCCAATCTAAGTGCCAAATTCTACTTAATGAAAGGGATTAGAATATATTATCCACTGTAGTTTATTTCCACAACTTAAAAACTAAGAATAATTTTAATTCAGCAATTCTTGGAGGAAAATAAACCCTTATAATTCTGTTTCCAGGAAGATGAAAGGAGAGAGGAACAGAAAAAAGAAAGAATTGGAGAAGATTTTAAAGTTTCTTGGAGTTCTAAAATGCTCTGAAACTGTAATTCATCTTTCAATTTTTTAAAAAAAATATATTTTTATTGATTTCAGAGAGGAAGGGAGAGGGAGAGAGAGATAGAAACATCAGTGATGAGAATCACTGATTGGCTGCCTCCTGCACGCCCCCCACTGGGGATCAAGCCCGCAACCTGGGCATATGCCCTGACTGGGAATCGAACCGGTGACCTCTTGGTTCCTAGGTCGACGCTCTACCGCTGAGCTACACCCGGCTGGGCTATCTTTCAATTTTTTAATGCTATATTCCAAGCATTTAGAATAATATTTAGGAATACACAAACCACACACGTGCAAACTTAAAAATGAAAAAATAAAGAACATAGCTGCTAAAATTCTCAATACCCACTACTTGCAGTATACTTTAGGAAATACATGCGATCTAAAACAAGTCAAGCCTTCAAGGGAAGGCTTGTGTTCTACCCAAGATATTCAAGAAAAACAGATACAAGTCAAAAATAAAAGCCACCACTAATACATCTCCCTTTAAAAAAAAAAGTTAAGGTATACTTTCAGGAACTATTACTATTTATATAACTGATGGCATACAGGCTAGCCAAATTAGTAGGCAAAACCAATCTTCCTAAACTCAAGAGCTTCTGAAATGTAAATAAATAAGAAGTCACTAGACTGCCCTTTCACTTTGGTCCAATAAGTGTTATCTGCTATTAACATAACACTCCATTTCCAGGGCCCCATTCTCCAAGATAAACTGCCTGAAAGTCCAGTTTGCATGAGGCAATATATACTTAACTATTATTTTAATACTACCTAATTATGGTTAGCATTATTTTGTGCTCAATAATTTTAAGTAAAGCCAAGGGGATAGATATTTCAGTAATTTATCAAGCTTGCTTTTTACTTATACAATGATTCATATAACACATGTTGTGTTTGTCCAATCCACCTTCCTCATCTCCCTCCATTCACCTTATACAATATAAACAGGCAGGTGAGATTAATGGATGGAGGTTTTAGTACCTATTTAGATTACTCAAGTACCCCCAAAAAGTTCTCAAACCATTTTTAGCTCTATCAAAAGCTTTATAAATTCTTTTTATAACCTTACTAAAAAAAATTCTATATTAAAGTCTGACATTTACAAGAGTAAACAATATGTTCAAAAGAATTACCCACTTATAAAATAGCTCGTTTACATTTAGAAATGTTATTTTATCAACTTGCTTCTCTCTTTTGCTTTAATTTTTCCCTGCAGCAAAACTGATAAAATATAAATCCATTCAAATAGATAAGATTTGAACAAGTATTTTACTACTTCTTCAAATATATGTTTTAAAATTCAACAGGTATACACCTCATAACAAATCTAACAGACCTTCAGTCAAATCAGTTTAAAATGCACCAACTATTAATTTAGTTTATATGCAAAGGTACAACCTTAGTTTGATATGAGAGTAATCAGGCTAGAGATGAATAAAAGTTTAATTTTAGAATTCCTAAATGCCAACTACATCACCTTCCAACTTAAGAAACTAAACACTTCTGAACCCTGAAGCCGTAAATCAGTTTGAATGATGTCCTCCTTCACGCCATGTAAGCCATTGCCTAATTGAGGCCAGACCTGTCAGGCTCAACAGCATCCCGGAAATGACTAGCCTACTAGAGCTGGAACCACATCAAGAATTTGGAATATTTCTCATATTGAGGCAAGGAAAAAAAGTTCAAGCGAGATTGTCCATACAACAATCAGTATACTGTTCCGCAGGAAAAGACGTAAAAAGCGTATTTTTGCAATTCTGGCCAGTCCACAAGACCTCTACACTCTGTCATTATTTTCAGGTAGTGACCCACTGAACTTACCCCTTTTCTTCCTACATATTAACAAGCGTCCACTACTAAATTCTCGGTTTGAGTGCCTTTCAATCAAATTTCTCTTAGGTATTAAAACTGTCACCCGGAGCATGGCTGGTTGTTTGGGTTGGAAACCACTTAAAAATAATGCTTTAGCATCTAACCCGCTTAATGTTTATCACCTCTTACCAAGAAAATCCATTAACTGTCACAAATAGAAACACACACACACACACTCTCTCTCTCTCAAATCCCAGTCACGAAAAAATTGAGTCACCTTCCAGCCACAACCTGAGCAATGGGCACTTGCAGTTGGCGTGCGCCTTGGTGGTCACGGCCGGGCGGCGGTGGCGGAGGAAGGGGTCGGGGGCCGGGGCCGCGGGGCCG
>NW_005354174.1:1234881-1235203 GCF_000412655.1 Myotis brandtii
TCCCGGCAGCTCGTCCGGACCCCTCCCCCCTCACCTCTCCTCAGCGCCTCCTCGTAGCTGAGGAATCCGATCCGTGACTCCTTGGCGCCCATGCTCCCTTCATCCCCTCGGCCGGGGGTCGGAGCCTGATCTCGCCCCCACCCCCACTCCCGCCTTCTCGTCGGCGTCCCTGGGTGACGGTGTCGGCGTCCCCCGGACCCCTCCTCCTCCCCTGACACTAACAAGTGCGGCTTCTACCCCGGCAGCTCCTCCCGGCCGCCGCCACCGCCTCCATGCCGAATCACGTGACCCGCTCCCACCCCGCCCCTTCCCCTCCCTCCTA
>NW_005354174.1:1235818-1236527 GCF_000412655.1 Myotis brandtii
CTGGCCCCCACGGGGAGCTACCACCCCGGGTCAGAACGCCGGGCTTCCGAAGGCCATCTTCTGGGGAGAGGGGGCGAGCCCGGCGGATCGAGGGCCATCAACGGCTCTGGCCAGCGTCTGAGGACATGAAACCTAAGACCAGGTCTTGTGGCTACACCAGCTGTCCAGGCTCATCTCACCTCAAACACAACTTAATTTCAGGTCGTTCTTAGCAAAGTCAGCCGCTCAGAGGGTGGGGGTGCGGATGGTGACAGCCCCCAGGAGACCGGCCAAGGCCCTCGGAAAAGGCAGACACTCCACACAGGGAAGGGGCTCCCACCGGCAGGGAGAAGAGGGCTGTGCAGCCGCCTCCTCTCTCCCTCCCAGTCACGGCTGCTGGGTGCGAGGTGAGGATGCTGTTGGAAATGTTTATGAAGGAGGGATGTGAGAAAATGGCAGGAGGAGACGAGGGGGTGGAAAGGGCCGGTGCCACCCAAGCCAGGGGGGAGAGGAGGGCTTTCCCGGACCCATCTGGGGTAACGACGACACCAGAGAGCACGGGCACTGCCCGGCCAGCGCCGGGCACCGCTCCCTCCGGGAGAGCTTCGCCCCCTGCCACACAGTCCCCGTCCCCCAACCCTGCGCCCCCCATCACACTCCCCCATCACATTCCCCACCGCGGGCCTCCCTACCCTTCCGCCTCCGCGCCCCACGCCCTGGGCCTCCCCTC
>NW_005354174.1:1237290-1237582 GCF_000412655.1 Myotis brandtii
CCTGGCGCCGGACAGGCGGGGCCTGGGCGGTGGACGGTTGGTCAGGCCTCGTCCCAGACCCATGTTGGAAAAGACGTGGAATCTTAGGGAACCGGGGTCCGCGGGGTGCGATTCCCGAGAGACAGGAGCGAGCAGGCGAGGAACTCCTCGCGTCAGAGCAGTTTTGACGGCGAGGGGGTTGTGAAAGGCGAGGAGACAGGTTTCCTGTGGCGAAAGAGTCCTTGCTGCTCGCGGGTTCAGCCCTGAGGAGGGTGAACCTTGTGACCGAGTTCACGGGACCTTCCTTTTCCGC
>NW_005354174.1:1237688-1256995 GCF_000412655.1 Myotis brandtii
TCCGGCCGCGGGCGCCCCCGCCCGCCCTGAGCCCGCCGCTAGTTCCTCGATTCCTCGGAAACTGCTCTGCAAAGGGCTCCGCTGGCTTCTCTCCCGGGGTTGCTCCCCACCAGACCGGAGGGTCACCACACATAACAGAGTTCCTGCTTTAAACTTATTTATTTTTAAATATATATTTATTGATTTCAGAGAGGGAGAGAGAGAGAAACATCAGTGATGAGAGAGAATCAGCTGGGTGCTGCACACCCCTCACTGGGGATGGAGCCCGCAGCCCTGACGGGGAATCGAACCGTGACCTCCTGGTTCATAGGTCGGCGCTCAACCACTGAGCCACGCAGGCTGGGCAGGTTATTTTTTAATTGTAAAATATAAAGAGTGGGGCACAGTACGTTTGCAGTTGTGCGTATTTGAAACAAGAGTTGATTCTTGAGTGATTTATTTTCTAGACAAATAATTGTGAACCTACTTTCGCCCCACCTGTACCTAACAGTTACTGTTTTCTCCATTTTTAAGTACCTCATGAGTGGACTCATGGTGTAGGTCTTCTTTCGTGGCTAGTTTATTTCACTTTAAAATAAGGTCCTCAAAGCTCCTCCATGTTTGTACCAGACGTCAGAATTTCCCAGTTTACCATGTGATCCACAAGTTACACTTGATTCTATACCCAAAAGAACTGACAGCAGGGAGACCTATTTATACACCCATGTCTGCAGGCCACTATTCACAATAGGCACAAGGTGTCGGCAGACAGAGACATGAACCGTGGCCTACGCACGAGAGGGAGTATTACTCCGTTCCCGGCTTTTGAACTCTCAATTCAGTTTGCTTCCCTCTGTCTGCATCCTGAAAGTCACCATCTAAAGCTTCTGGATAAGGAAACAACTTTGAAAAATATTTGGATTAGATTAGGCTCAAGGTGCCAGGTAGGTCATTCAAAGCCAGCAAAAGGTGTTTTTTTCCTAAAGCCCTGCTGGAGAAAGGGGGTCACGCTGTTTCCCTGCTCACCTTTCCTGGTAGACCAGACCAGCATGGCCTCTCACAGGCTGCCCTTTCCATTCGCTGGGAGGCAGTTCATCTGAAGACCTGGGGTTAACTCCATTAGTAAAAGGCCATGACTAAGGGGGTTGGGAATGTACTTCAAACCCTTTCGTTTCCAGGTCATTAGTTTGGTGTAGACAGAAGTCTCCAGACCAAACAACTCAGTCATCTTCAGCCTGCGGTTAGATTATAGTCATTAATGGGAAGTGGCCCTGGCCGTTTTGGCTCCGTGGGTAGAGCGTCAGCCTGCGGAGTGAAAGGTCCTGGGTTTGATTCCGGGTCAAGGGCACCTGCCTGGGTTGCGGGCTCAATCCCCAGTAGGGGGCGTGCAGGAGGCAGCCGATGGATGATCCTCTCATCATTGATGTTTGTATCTCTCTTCCTTCCTCTCTGAAATCAATTAAAAAACTATTTTAAAAAATGAATGGGAAGTGAATCTTCAGGGCTCAGCTGTGGGAGAAAAGACCCTTGAGAGTTCCAGTGCCACATCCCTAGGCCTAATGACAGTCCTGAATAATCAGGGCCTAAAGGTGGCCTTGCTGTACAAAGGGTAGAGCTGGGGTACAAAGGACTGCTCTCCCCACTTGACTTACAGAGGAATTGGAAGCAAATTGTTTTATCTCTTTGTAGTTCTTGCCCCACATGAAAGGTGGGACTAGAGTTGAAGTTAATCTATCTCATGAAATAATAAATGATTGCAAAATACTCAGGAGAGAATAGATGAGAAATTTTATAGTGAAAATTCAGAGCAGTATTAACCCACAGAAACGTAAAAATTTTTCTCCTTGGTTTCAGGCCTGGTTTCCCCTAGGACAGTGATGGCGAACCTATGACACGCGTGTCAGAGGTGACACGCGAACTCATTTTTTTGGTTGATTTTTCTTTGTTAAATGGCATTTAAATATATAAAATAAATATCAAAAATATAAATCTTTGTTTTACTATGGTTGCAAATATCAAAAAATTTCTATATGTGACACGGCACCAGAGTTAAGTTAGGGTTTTTCAAAATGCTGACACGCCGAGCTCAAAAGGTTCCCCATCACTGCGCTAGGACCATAAAAGGTTTCACCCCATCACAGAGTTTACCATGGACTAAACACTTCTCAAAATTGTGGGTTGAGATAGAAAACTAAGAAATACTATTTCTCCTTTGTCTGAGTTAAAGTAAGCCTATTATTGAAGGCAGTGAAGCAGATAGTTATATCTGATGGGAACTTTAAATGGTAAGCTGGGATTAAAACCTGTCTTGGTTTATATTACACAGTATCAGGCAAGTCAAGTGTTAAACATCCCTCTATAACTTAAAATTGATATAGTACTTAAATTTGATGATGTAGAAAATCTTTAATTTGTCGTGCTGAAAGGACTTCTAAAAATCCTTTAGTTTATTTGGTTTTATTATATTTCACTTAACCCACTTAAGAGTTGGCCAGCCACCTGACTTTAAGCACAAGGTTGTACTTTGGGAATCATTGCTTAAACTATAATTACATGCCTGTGAAAGAGTTGCCTGTACAAAGATTTAAAGCATGAGAGATTGGTATGTAATTTCTACTTCCAGTTGGGAAATTTGAATGACAGTTCCTCAGTTTGTACTCCCAGAGAAATGGCAAAAGAATAAGACAGAGTTGTTTTACTACTTGTCAAAGAAGCTTAGGCCATAGATAAAGAGGTCAGTATAATAGAAAGGGTGGAACAGCACCTAATTTATGTATAACTTTTTAAAATATATATTTTTATTGATTTCAGAAAGGAAGGGAGAAGGAGAGAGAGAAACATCAATGATGAGAGATAATCATTGATCAGATGCTTCCTGCACACCCCTTACTGGGGATTTAGCCTGCAACCTGCAATGGGGGCATGTGCCCTGACTGGGAATCAAACTGGGACCTCCTGGTTCCTGGGTTGATGCTCAACCACTGAGCCACACAGGCACACTGGCCAGGCTGATTTATGTATAACTTGATTGCCACAAAGTGAGGCCAACAATGTATGAAGTGTGACTACATGATAAGAGAATTTATTTCCCAGCATTACGAACTTGTTACCTTATAGTGATATAATATGAAAATATGATCAATTACTTTTTTATTTACTCTAAAGCACTTTAAGCTATTTTTAATGAAAATAATATAGTCATTTAAAAAAATTTCCATCAGTACAAAAATGTATATAAAATAAAAGATGGTACTTTCTGCTTTACCTACTCTCACTCCCTAAAGGTATATATCCTTTCAGTTTTCTGTGCTACACCCACCATATTTTTCATGCATATAAAATGTGCATCTATATTCCCTTTCTTTCTACACACATTTTTTTAAATATATATTTTATTGACTTTTTACAGAGAGGAAGGGAGAGGGATAGTTAGAAACATCAATGAGAGAGAAACATCGATCAGCTGCCTCCTGCACAACCCCTACTAGGCATGTGTCCGCAACCAAGGTACATGCCCTTGACCGGAATCGAACCTGGGACCTTTCAGTCCGCAGGCTGATGCTCTATCCACTGAGCCAAACCAGTTAGGGCTCTACACACATTTTTATAGTGTACATACTGATATGCAGTTTTTTTTTCACTCAATAGTATATCTCAGATTGTTTTTCATGTCTGCATGTAGATCTACCTAATTCTTTTTAATGGAGACATAGTATGCCAATTTGGGGTATTTAATGTATCATTAACCACTTACTGATGAACATTAGATTGTTTCAAGTGTTTTAATATTATAATGTTGCAATAAACATCCTAATACACATATCCTTCTTTACATATGTAAGTGTATCTGTAGATGGAATTTCCAGAAGTAAAATTGCAGAGTATGTATCTTTTAAGTTTTAATAGATATTGTCAATTTGCCAGCCTAAAAAGTTGGATCACTTTACATTGTAATAAAAAGCCAGCCCTGACTGGTTTGGCTCAGTGGATAGAGCATCGGCCTGCAGACTGAAGGGTCCCAGGTTCGATTCTGGTCAAGGGCATGTACCTTGGTTGCAGGCACATCCCCGGTAGGGGGTGTGCAGGAGGCAGCTGATCGATGTTTCTCTCTCATCGATGTTTCTAACTCTCTATCCCTCTCCCTTCCCCTCTGTAAAAATCCAATAAAATATATATATTTTTAAAAAGCCAGTTTCCCCTCACCCTTGCTAACAATATCAATTTAAGCTGATTTTTGTCATTTACCCTTTATCTATTACAAATCCTAACAATAAAGAATTGAGTCCCTGATTTTCTAGACATAAAATTCATTTTAAACCTGGACAAAATATTTGAAAAAAATGACTAAAATTATGTCATTCTCTAATCTGCAATTAAAGATGTTTCTCTTGTTTATCACTCTTGAAAATATGCCTAAAATTGGCAAAATTCCGACAGGGCCCATCCCCTAAAAGCTTCCAACTTACTAGATACCTAAGTTAAAACTAATGATTGGAAAGAAGTAAAACATTCAGAGTGAGAGCCTTTAACTTACACCTGTCTTAGAAGTTCTCTTTTTCCTCTTTCCACAATCCAAGCTTGGCAAACAAAATTTACAATACCCACTGAACCTGTGAGTAAATATTTTCTCTCTATAATATTCCTATATTGTCCTCTCCCACCCCAACTGCAATAAAGTTGTATTTCTGTTCCTTTCAAATTAATAGTTTACAAAGGTTAGGGAATAGGTCTTATGGACTGTACCACCAGTGGCTTCTTTTTCTTGTTGGCAGCTTCTTTTTAGTCCTCTAATCTCCTTATTCCTTCTAATGTGGCAATTGTATTGTACTCTTAGACCAATCTTTTCTAGGAATAATAGAAACTACATGTTTGAGAATAAGTACATTATTGAATTCTAATCAGCAATTAAAACAGAATAATATAAAAGCCAGCTCTGAACAGAGAGGCTATAGCTTACTTCACTTTTCAGGTTCTAAATAAGTTTTGTCATCTAAAGTTCACTTATCATTTTAATATGCTTTCTTAGACATTTGAGAAATGCTAACTTTAGCTGTGTACTTTTGACTTTGATTTTTTTTTTTTTCATCTAGTAGATGAGATTCAAACTCAATCAGGCTTTTTCTAGTTCTTAAATTCTAGTATTATCTCTTAAATTATACATTCTCTTGCCAGCTTAAATCTGTTTTTATGTTTAGTTCACTCTGAGTTTTTTCTCACCTGGCTATTAATATAATTTTCTATTCTGTTTCCCACCTTTTACTGAACTACCAGTCTGCTGTTTGTCTAATTGTTCTCCCTTTCTTGACTGTGGACTTCCTTTTGATCAATAATTATTACTTTAATGGGGGAGGCTATGTATGTGTGGGGACAAGAGTTATATAGGAAATCTCTGTATCTTCTGCTCAATTTTGCTGTGAACCTTAAAACTGCTCTAAAAAAATAAAGTTTGACAATCCAAAAATCCTGATACAGAGATGTGCCTGCCTACATAAAAGTATTTAATGGTGATATAATTAAAAATGATCAGGATATACAGTGGAAATGAGGATGGGGTAAATCATTAGTCTTAAAAGGAGGTAGGAGGTGAAGCTAGTATGTGATTGTGATTCTAGGTTTAGATTTGAAAGCTATAAAATAGCATTTGATCAAAAGATATTTGGCAGTTACGTCAATTACTGACCCTCTGGGGGTGGGGTTGGGGTGAAAGCAAATCTGGGTTTCTTTAAAAGAGGAAGGAAATTCATAAAAAAAAAAGAAGAAGTTGAGAAATCCCTATGCCCATTTAAAATCTTCTCACGGCCCCAACATTTGGTATAAATGCAGCAAATAGTTCATTTTAACATTTGTTAAGCATTATCTAGGTGTAAGGGACTGTGCTAGGGAATACAACAATGAAATTTTTTTGAAAGTCTCTGGAAAGTACTATAATCAAGGTAAATATAGTATGTTATGGGAACCATGGGTAGCGACAGATATTAGACCAAATTAATAAGGAGGCAAAGGAGGAAAGCCTGGGGGGATGGGAACTTGGAAAGATGAGTAAGAAATCAGCCATTCATTCACTCCTTCAACAAATTCAATGTGCCTACTATCCTAGGCACTGAACATACAGAATTGAACAAAGGAATATTTCTGTTCTTATGAAATTTACATTTTAGTAGGAAAAGAAAGAGTAAACTAAATAAAATAGTGGCAAGTCAGTAACAAGTTCTAAGGAGAAGGGAGACAGGAAGTGCTGAGTTGAAGGTTGCAATTTAAAATACGATGATCAGCCCAGCCGGTGTGGCTCAGTGGTTGATCATCTACCTAAACCAGGAGATCAAGGTTTGACTCCTGGTCAGGGCACATGACCAGGTTCGATTCCGGGCTCAATCCCCTATAAGAGGCATGCAAGAGGCAGCTGATCAATGATCCTCATCATTGATGTTTCTCTCTCTCCCTCTCCCTTCCCCTCTAAAATCAACAAAAATATGTTTAAAATAAGATGATCAGAAATCAGCAAAAAGGTGATATTTAAGACAAAATCTGAAGATGATAGAGCAAACCTTGTGGCTACTCATGGGAAACTTGCCCTAGGCACTGAAACAACAAGGTCAAGTCCCTTGTGTGCAAGCTCTTTTCAATAAACTCTATCTAGTTGATCTTGTACTGAGTTCAGTGCTCATTTCTATGACATGGAGACTCAAGAACCTAGCAGTCAAGGTCTGGTAACAGTGTGACTGCAGCAATGAAGGAAGTGGATAGAGGCAAATCTTCCCTAACGACTTTGGCTCTTTGCAAATGGTATGCTATTAGAGGTGGGTTTTGTGTTTATTTTTAATTTATTGGTTTTAGCCATCTGGTGTAAATGAATCAAAATTATACCTTTTATTTTTGTCAGATTGGCAAATACAGTATATATACTGTATACTAGTATAGTAGTATATATACATATGTGTGTATATATATATGTATATACATACATATTGGTGTGCCACAGGATTTTAGTAATTAGTTTACATGTGCCATGAGATGAAAAAGGTTGAAAATCACTGTCCTAGAACATCATCCACTCTCAAGGTGATTGGGGCTTCCAACGTTAAAAGTTCAGAAATCGGGCCCTGGCCGGTTTGGCTCAGTGGATAGAGCGTCAGCCTGCGGACTCAAGGGTCCTAGGTTCGATTCCAGTCAAGGGCATGTGCCTTGGTTGCGGGCGCGTCCCCAGTGGGGAGTGTGCAGGAGGCGACTGATCCATGTTTCTCTCTCATCGATGTTTCTAACTCTCTGTCCCTCTCCCTTCCTCTCTGTAAAAAATTAATAAAAAATATTTTTTAAAAAGTTCAGAGATCAGGAACTATCAAGAAGACTGAGAAGATAAAGCCAGTAAGGCAGGAAAGCAAAGAGGGGGAGTGGGCATTCCAAGAAAAAAGAAAAGTGAATAAGGCACAGAGATATAAAGTGGAACTCAAGAGATAAGAAACTTTGCCTCATCAGAAATGCCTTTTGTACCAACAAAATAAAGCTAGCTACTAAAACAACTGAAAAAAAAATCCATTAACTAACAAGATAATAGTTCTCATTTTTAACACTTGGTAAAAATTATAAACATTTGACAAAGGCTTTCAGGTAGATTTTGAGAACTTAGTAGGTTTTACCAGATTTTTATTTTGCTGTGATCTCTTTGAGCTATCAGTGAGCAATACTTGACAGAAGGTTCTGTCTGAGGACAGTATGTACCCTTAAAATTTGATCTAAAGGAATAAATTAGGCCAAAGTAAGACAATTAATGGTTGAAAGTAGATCTCTCCCTATGCATGAAATTTAGCTTGAATGTCACTCAGATTTTTAAGGCTCATACTTTTGTGTAAATTAGTAAGTAATAATGACATCCAAAGTATTTCAAGCAACAGTCTAAGGGAGTAGCCAATTAGAAAGGTTGTTACCAGAAAATCCATAAGGAAAGAGTTCAAATTCCCCTGACTCAGAGAAACTCTTAATTCGTAGCTTAGACTATGTACTAGACTCATAAGCAACCTTTACCCCCCAAAAAAAAGGGGGGGTGCTAAATTAACCCAAATCTTCTATCTTCTGCGGCTATGGAACAAAAACAAAGGTGAGAATAGTTAAATTCTAATTAATAGGTTACTGTGTGCAATTACTAACTGCACCCAATCTTGCATTCCACAGACACTAATACATGGGTTTTCTCCATCCTCAACATTCCATCCCTCGTTGGTCTGAAACTTGATTATTCTTCTGAAGTGCTACAACAGGAATTAGAATTACATTGTAGAACATATATTTTTGTTTACACAAGTCAGTGTACCTGAGCTACTATATGTGATTCTGGTTATTATTGCTGCATGAGAAATGACCCCAATAAACTAGTAGCGTAAAGCAATTATAACATTTATTTTGCACATGAATCTGCCATTGGGGCAAAGTTCAGTGGGGATAACTAACCTCAATTCCGTTTAGTGTGAGCTGCAACAGCTCCAAAGCTAGGAATCCTCTGCAGGCTCGCTCTCTCAAGTCTGGCGATTGATGCTGGTGGTTGGCTGAGACCTCAGCTGGAATTGTCAGCTGCAACAACTGCACATGTAATGCACTTTTTCCTCACAACGTGTGGCCAGGTTTCAAAGGTGAGGAGAGAAAGAGAGAAAAAGATATAGAGATAGAGCGATAGAGCGATAGAGCTAGAAATAGATAGGTAGGTAGGTAGGTAGGTAGATAGATAGATAGATAGATAGATAGATAGATAGTGCAGAGCCAAGATGTATCGCTTTTTATGACCCAGCCTTAGATGTAACACAATGTCAGATCTGTTAGGTCGGAGAGAGCCCAGGATCGGATACATGCAGACATGTGACAAGATAATGGACTCCCCCTGGCATGTCTAACAGATCAGCATGCCAGACACACATACAGGCTTCTCCCTGAATCCACAACGACCCCCACACAGATACTGACTCATTCCTGAATACCTGGCTGACCCCCTGCAGCTGAAACTTCCTCAACTGAATACCTCAGCTCATGTCCCCACCCCTCACCCAACCGCAGTATAAAAAAAGCGCCCCCCTCCCTGTTGGTGTGAATCCACGTGCCCTGTCTTTGGGGGTACGTGGGTCTCCCGGGGACGCAGAAATAAACCTTTTCCTTTCCTTTCTTTTCTGATTCACTGGACTCTATTTCTTGCGCCGCCTCCTGAGCCACCTAACCTAACAAGATCCTCTGCGTCCTAGTCATTGAAGCAGTCACAAAGTTCTTCCCAGGTACAAGGGGAGGGAAAATAATCTCTAGAAATATTGCTGTGCAGCAGTGGGCCCTCTGAGATATTGCAGGCTCCGTTCCAGATCACCACAATAAAATGAGGACCACAATAAAGCAAGTTGTAATCATTTTGCTGGTAGAGGGTTTTGTATTCAATTGTAAAAAATGCAGCATCTGTGAAGCTCAATAAAACGAAACACAATAAAATGAGGTACATTCACCCCTTTCTCCAAAATCCCCATTATGACATCAGGTTCAAGCTTGGAATCTAGGATCTCATCCTCTAGATCAGGTCTAGGTGTGATTGAGGTTTCTTGGATGTGTTTTCTTCAATACAGTCTCTCTTGAGCACCTGTTCTTAATAAATACACATTGGAGTTATTTAGGAGCAAGTGACCTAGATGTATAAAACTTACTTTTAAATGGTTCAGGAAAAGCCCTAGCCAGTTTGGCTCAGTGGACAGAGCATTGGCCCACACACTGAAGAGTCTCGGATTTGATTCTGGTCAAGGGCATGTACTTCGGTTGTAGGCTCCATCCCTGGCCCAGGAGGCAACCAGTGATGTTTCTCTCTCTGTGTCTCTCCCCCTCCCTTCCACTCCACTCTCTCTAAAAATCAATGGAAAAACATCCTTGGATGAGGATTAATAACAAATAAAATAAATGGTTCAGGAGAAAACGAAGTATTTTTACATATACACACTCTTCTGGAAACTCTTTCCCCCCTTCTTGAGCTTAAGCAGAATTCTGTGATTACTTCAATGAATAGAATGTAGCAGAACTGGCACTCTTATATCTGAGGCTAGGGGAGAGAGAGAGGGAGAGAGAGAGAGAGAGAGAGAGAGAGAGAGGGGGGGGGGGGAGAGAGAGAGAGAGAGAGAGAGCCCCTTGGAAGGAGGGAGAGAGAAGAGAGGGAGAGAATGCAAATAATAAAGCAAATTGAGCAAAATGTTAACAATAGGTGAATCTGAGTGAAGGGCATGCAAGTATTCTTTGTACTCTTCATATTTTTGCAACTTTTTGTAAGCTTGAAATTATTTCCAAATAAAACGTTTTTCAAAATGTGATACATACAGAATAAGTCCTGAACATAATTAGTATTTTGATATTTTAATTTTGACCTTTCTATTAACTTTTGGGGGTTAATGCAAACCCTTTAGTTCTTCCTTTGCCCGACGTCTACAAGAAGACACCATCACCTCCCACACCTCAGCCCACATTTCTCCACATCCCATTTCCCTGAAGAGCAGGTCTGGGCAAGTTCCCTCTTCGAGAGGGGAGATTTGGCCAAGCTGAGCCTGAGCTTTTCAATGGTCTTGTGTTACCTACCATACTAAAGGCATCTGTGAGTGTGGCTTGGCTTTTAGAGAAATTGTAGGAAAAGGATGCACACCTGCCTCCTTCTAACAAAAGAGACTGGCATTAGCTCCCTTGAAGCACCATCATTGTGCTCCCAGAACACAAACTCTAAAAATAGTGGCTGCCAAGAGACAACCTTCTCATGTTTCCAATTTGAAAAGGACACTCAAATAGAAGACAGGTCTTTTTAGCCACAGTGTCACAGTCCCCAAACAAAGAATAATCACTAGCAAAGTCCCAATTTAGGAACTGTTAGTACCTCTAAAAGGTACATGCTAGCCATTTAATAAATTTATTCATGGCCATCACGTAAACAGTTTTACTCATTCAAAGCTGATTATTCTGAAACCCTTGTCACCTAAAAAGTAAGTATTAGCCATACCAAAGATATATAAAGTTCATTTATGAGATATTTAATCAAGGAAAATCCTCTTCAATGATTTAATAATAATTGCTAGCACTTACTGAGCTCTTATATGTGTCAGACACTGGCTTAAGGCCTTTTACATATATTATTTTTTTTCTTTTACATATGTTATTAAATTATTTAATCTTTACAACAGCCCTCTGTTAATAATAACTTCATTTTACAGATGAAGAAAAATTGAGGTCCAACAAATTTAAATAACTTGCCCGAAGTCATATAACTGTAACTAGTTAATAATGGAACCAGGATTTGAACCCAGGCAATCTAGATCCAGAAGCATTACCTAACCTATACTTACACTACGGATTAGAAAATAAAGTATGAACTGAAGTGTGTTGCTACTTTGTGAGTTTTTTTTCCTCTGTGAGAACATTGGTGAGCTTTGCCCACCCACACATATGGCAAACAGTCATTTCTTTGATGAATTAGCCTTGTTTCTCAAGATGAGTGTGATTAGACAACTTCTTTGCCATAAGACTCATCGATCAAGGACTTAGTAAATTCTTAGGCTAGAACAAATCAGTCTGGCCATTCTTTTGGATCCTAGAAAAAAAACACACACTTATAAATTATTTATGTTCACTTAGCAATTCACTTATTCAATAAACATTTGTCAAATAATCATTTTGTATAAGAAATTGGAGTATGAGATGTCACCTGGACAAGCTTGTTAGCTGCCCACAAAAGCTTCCAAAGTTGACACTAATCTTAATGCAGTCACCTTGGTTGAGGAACTTTTAAGTTTCCAAACTCCATTTGTCAGATTGGTTAGTATTTCAAACACTGGCTTATGCTAATCAAATGACCATGAAATGGAGGAACGTTGTTTCTGACCATTGTGGAGTAAAAGGCACCGGATTTACCCTCCTGCCATAAACAACTAGGAACCTAGATAAAACATACAAAGCAACTGTTTTCAGACACTGGCAATAGACAGGGCAGAACTGACATCACTGAGAGAAGAAAAACAAATGAGGTGAGTTCTACACTTGCCCTGGCTTTCCGCCTAGAGGCACATTCTGTGTCATAGATTCAGAACATGGGAGAACACAGCAGTCTCACTGAGTTAAGGAGGCAGAGATTGGAGTTCGTGCACTCTGAGGCAGCTGGAAGTTGCTACACAGACTAGCCAAATGAAATAAAGTATATAAAAACGAGCTCCAAAAACCTGCATAGAGTAGTATTTTAATATCTAGCAGTATTTCAATAGTAAAGTATTTTTTAAAATTAATTTTAACTTTAATATTTAATAGAGTAGTGTTTTTAAGTATGGGTACCACAATTTATTTACCCTTTCCTATTGATGACAGGGTTAGAATTCTGAACACGGTGTTTCAAGGACGATCACATAGAGATAAAGAGAACTATTATAATAGTCACTGTAAGGAGATGGAGGAGAGTATCAAAAGAAGGAAGACAAGAGATCTCTACCAGAAGATTCAAGAAAAAGAGGGAAATTCAGACTTAAAATAGGAATGCTGAATGATCAACAAGGTAGCACATTATCTGATCAGAAGAAAATAAAGGGAAGGTGGAAACAGTACACCAAAAATTTACACAGAAAAGACAAAAGGATGGCAGATATCTTTGAAGAAGATTCCTCTGAAGAAGGACCTGTAATTCTAGAAAGCTAAGTGCGACCCCCTTGGGCATGGGTTCTCAACAGGTGGGTCGCGACCCCTTTGAGCTCTGCCTGTTTCCCATCTATTTAGTCAGAGGGGCCCTCCAGGACCAGAGAATCCAGAAACTCAGGCTGCCTCTTTGCCACTGGCCAGCCGCACAGCCTTGGGCAGCTCCCAGCTTCTCTCTAGGCCAGCAGTTCTCAACCTGTGGGTCGCGACCCCTTGGGCATGGGTTCTCAACGGGTGGGTCACGACCCCCCGGGGCATGGGTTCTCAACGTGTGGTTCGCGACCCCCGGGGCATGGGTTCTGCCCTGAAAGTATTGGGAAGAAATAAATTACCAGGAGTAGATGGGATAGCAATAGAATTATTTCAAGCCACAGAGACTGAATCTGACAAAATCCTAACAAGAATAAATCAACAAATACGGAAAACAAAACAGTGGCCTACAGACTAGACATGTTCAATATACATCCCAATCTTCAAGAAAGGAGACGCCAAGGAGTGTTTAACTATTTGCTCTAATTTCCATGCAAGTAAAGTGATGCAACAAAGGCTTCTACCTTGTATGGAGCAAGAAATGCCGGAAGTTCAAGTTGGATTCAGAAAGAAGCCCTTGAGATCAAATTGCAAACATGCTCAGCCCAATAAGTCAGAGAAAGACAAATATCATATGACTGCACTGATATGTGGAATTTAAAGAACAAAATAAACAAATGAACAGAATTGAAACAGACTCACAGACACACAGAGTGGACTGGTGCCTGCCAGAGGGGAGGGGTTGGTGGGACTGGGTGAAAAGGGTGAAGGGATTAAGAAGTACAAATTGGTAGTTACAGAATAGTCACAGTGATGTAAAGTGTACAGCATATAAAATATAGTCAATAATATTGTAGTAACCATGTATGGTGCCAGATGGGTACTGGAAATATTGGGGGGAACACTTTGTAAGGTATATGATTGTCTAATCACTATGTTGTACATCTGAAACCAGTACAAAATAATATTGAAAGTAAAGTGTAATTGAAAAATAAAAATAAAAATGCAAAAAATTTGCAAACATTGGTTGGATACTGAAATGCTCCAAAGAATTTCAGAAGAAGTTTAGTCTATGTTTTATAAACTACAGTAAAGCCTTTGTGTGGATGATGACAAGCTATAGGTTGCTCTGAAAGACATGGGCATGCCTCAGCACTGGATTGTCCTGATGTATAACCTGTACTATGGACAGGAAGCCACTATCAGGACAAAATATGGAAAGACAAAATGCTTTCCTATAGAAAAAAGGTGTCAGACAGATGCATTTTATCTCCCTATTTGTTTAATCTGTACACAGAATATATATATGAAAAACTGGGCTAGACTCAAGGAAGGAGTACACATTGTTGCAAGAAATATCAATGACTTAAGGTATGCAAATGACATAATCTTACTGCCAGAAAGTAGCCATAATTTGAAGTTACTTCTGATGAAGGTGATAGAAGAAAGTGCCAAACCAGGACTGCATTTGAATATCAAGAAGATAAAAATCATGACTACAGAAGAAATACCCAACTTTAACAAAGACAAAGGAAGCACTGAAATTGTTAAAGATTTTGTTTACCTTGGTGCAGTCATTAATTCAAATGGAGACTGCAGCCAAGAAATCGAGAGAAGGCTAAGATTCGGAAGGGTAGCAATGGAAGAATTAGGAAAGACCACCAAGAGCAAAGATATGTCACTGGAGAACAAGATTAAGATCATCTACACATTGTATTTCCCGTTACTATGTATGGGTGTGAAGTTGGACAGTGAAGATAGGAAAGAAGGGATTCATTTGAAATATGGCTCTGGGGGAGAGCTCTACAGATACCACGAATGCCTGAAAGATGAACAAGTGGCTCCTAGAGCAAATTAAGCCTGAAATATGGCTGAAGGCAAAAATGACAAAACTGGCGCTGTCCTACTTTAAGCACATTGTGAGACAGCAGGGTTCTTTGGAAGAGACAATAAAGCTGGGAAAATTGAAGGGGGTGGGAAACGAGGAGGACCAAATATGAGATAGATTGACCCATAAAAGGAGCCGTAGGCAAGAACTGAGCAGGGCTTTTGAGGACAGAACACTGCAGACATCCCTCTCATTCACAGGGTCACCAGGAGTCAGAGCCCACTCAATGGCGTGCAACACACACATTGATGGCACTTCCGTTGTTTCTAAATTGTCACCATTGTAACAGCCCTCCTACATCTTCTCTCTTTAGAACTAATTTGTGGAAATAGATCAAAGGGAATGCACATTTAACAGTTTGCATTGCTACGCAAATTGTTTGCTAATTATCAATCCCAATAAAGTGTATAAGGGAGAGCCCCCTTCCCCTCACCTTGTCAATATAATGATCCTTCTTAATAGCTGCAAAATAATTCTGAATGAATGCTCAGAGGACAGGTCTTCCAGTTTGGAGGCAAAGCCACATTGTCCTGTATGTCAAGAGCCACAAAGCCCCTATCATGTGTGGGTACCCAGTCAGATGGAGAAGGGAAGGCGTGGGAGAGCCCTGACTTCTGCTCCACTGGCCGGTGGCGATCCCACCCGGTGCCCGCTAAGCAAGGGGAGGAAAGGGACCAAACTGGGTGGGGAGCACGGGACCCTGGACCCCTTGGACAGGATGGCAGGGGCCAGGAGACGGAGGTCAGCGTTTCAGAGACGAAGATGCGTGTTAAGTAAGAAAGCGAAGGCTGCAACGGTCTCAGTAACCCGCCGTGCGCCCTGATGAAGGACGCGCGGGGGCGCCGTTGCCACGTCCTCGAGGGAGGCCCCGAGGACCCACGGACCAGGCGGCCCACGGAAACGCTCGCCCAGACCCCGAGGGCGGCGCGGTGGGGAAACCGGAGCGGCCCGAGTCAGATTGACAGCGCCGCCGCCCCACCTAGTGGCTGCGGACTTGAGGCAAGTTATGTCTGGGCTCTGGGCTCTTCTGCGAAACGGGGTCACTCCTGGCACCTTATCCCAGGGAAGACTGTTGTGGAGGTTAACTGAGATAGTGTACGGAGGCTAGCATTTTTGTACACACCCCTAAAAACACCACCGCCACCACCCAGCCAGCACCCAGCGCTTGTTAACTTCCCGGAGGCTCCCCCTGGGAAGAGAAGCTCTAGCTCAATAGAGAGCTACTGTATTCCATTCTCTCAGGGCACCTTCTAGCCCTTTGTTCCGAATCCGGAAAGGAATGTTACAAACCCTGGTCCTCACTCTCGGGAAGCCCACGGTGTACCTGAGGGGGCATGCATGGGACGCACGCAGGAAAATTACTCCAAAATCAACAGCATCTGACAGCCTCTTGGGAAAAGGGGTGCCGGCCTCCCCTGGCCAGCTGCGCACCCAGCACACCTGGTCTTCCCAGCACATGGTGCTCACTTCCCTGGTTCAGGTCCCGCTAAAGGATAAGGCTGGTGGCCACCCCTAGGAATGAGGGGTGGGCGGGGGAGGGGCACAGGGCTCTGTGTGGGCAGTTGCCATGGTTTTGCCCGGGGTTCTGGAGCCAGCCCGCCCACTCCCTGAGACACTGAGGTCACAGGAGCAGTAGGTCAGAGCCTGGGGGCACAGAAGGAGTACCACTCTGGAGCCCACTGGCACACCTGCTGAGATGGAGTCCTCAGATGGGCAAGGGGATGGAGAGGACAAACCACTAGAGAAGGTGAAGTGGGGCTGGGGATGGGAGGGAGGGAGGGAGGAAAGGAGGGCCTGGAAGGGCTGTTTTTGGAAAACGGAAACTACGAAATTCAAGTAGGAGGAGGAGAGGGAAAACTGGTGAGGTACATGAGTTAGCAAGAAACCAAAAGAACAAGAGAAGGTTAATTCATTCAAATTGTTTATCAAGGACATATACTACTGGCAAGATGATGGGAAGATTCCTGGTAAGGTGATTGTTGGATATGAAGACACAAGGGATCTCATGGTGTGTGTGTGTGTGTGTGTGTGTGTGTGTGTGTGTGTGTGTGGTTGTGTGGGGTGTACTTTATAATGTTGATCAGCCAGAGTCTCCTGTCTCTGGGGCCTGGAGGAACCTGGGTCCTGTACCCTTTCCATCTACTAACCTCCCTTTCCCTGATCTCTCCCTTCAGAATGGTCTGGGCCTGGATCTTCCTTGTTCTCCTGAACACAGGCAGGAATTAATACTCACTTTTCTGAGAGGTTTTTAAAAGGTCAGGCACAAATTCCACCCTGTCAATCTAATTCTGTGCTCTGCCTTCAAGTCACTTTATTTTCATTAATTAGATTTCTTTGCCCCACTTTTTCTGTCAGAAAATTCCTTCTCACCATTACCATCACCATCACACTTTTTTTTCTGAGTGCCCATTAGCATGGCATGATTCTAAGGGTTAGGGACAGAAAGAGGTGGGCCTGAGACTTAGGTATTCAACAAATGTTCACTGAAGGAATGAGTAAATGAATCCCTGCTCATTCCGCCAAGGAGTTACTTAACTCCCCTGGTGCCTTAGTGATCTTATCTGTAACCAGGGGGGGATGATGATATCTAAGCTCACAGAACTTGTGAGTGAATAAAATGAGTTAATGTTTACCTAGTGCTTTGAAAAGTTAGCTACTGTACTATGCTATAGTTATTATTTTTGAAAATGAGTTGGGCATTCTAGGTTTTCTTTTTCTTTAAAATTTTATTTTAGGTTAACTCTTATTTTCTTATTCACTTTTATTTATTTATTTATTTTAAAAAAGATTTTTTTATTGATTTCAGAGAGGAAGGGAGAGGGAGAGAGAGATAGAAACATCAATGTTGAGAGAAAATCATCGATTGGCTGCCTCCTGCACTCGCCACCCCCTACTGGGGACCAACCCTGCAACCCGGTTATGTTCCCTTGACAGGAATCATACCTGGGACTCTTCAGTCCACAGGCCAACGCTCTATTCACTGAGCCAAACCTGCCAGGGCCCTGGGACTAACTCTTCAGAGTTTGGACCAGGCATTGGGTTTAACAATTGCCCATGAATTTCAGCATCAATCTTGCCTAAGATGTCAGTTCTTTGTTTCTTAAATGCCTTTAAGAATGTCACCTACAGGGTAAGAAAATCCTACCCTTTATACCTCTTGATGTTGTATAAAGAGAAGCATGATCAGCTGTCTCCCGCACACCGCACACTGGGGATCAAGCCCACAACCTGGGGATGTGCCCTGACTGGGAATCGAACCGTGATCTCCTGGTTCATAGGTCGACGTGCAACCATTGAGCTACACTGGCTGGGCCATTCTAGGTTTTCTAAGCAGGGGTTCTCAGAGATGGGTTTCTTTGCCCAGAACTCACTTGTCTCAGGGCTGGGTCAAGGAAAAACTCATAGGGAAAATGGAGAAAGGCTTTGGCTAGCATTTGGCTTAGTGGTTGCCCAGCACTGCCCCTCAGGAGCAAAAGCCCCCCAGCAGACCACTGCCCCGTCTCCCCCCAGGTGATGGATGGACCCTGCTTGGAGAAGAGCTCCAGCACCATCCCCACTGGAGACTCACTTGTGTGCCATGCCAAGGGCCTGGACCAGTGTACCTTCCGAATTGTGAGTAAGGGGCCATCCCAGGACCTGGTCCCTGGTCCCCACACATCAGGAAACCTGGGCTAGAAATTGGCAGGCCTCAGACCCACAGCTCATTGCCTGATTTGTCACACTCTTGGGAAAGAAGTGGGGTAGGACATTGACTGGAGCCTCCTTACTTAACATGTGCAGTCCTGAGGGCTGCAGCTGGACTAACCTCTGGTTACTGGGGTGGCCCATCTGCCTCTTCTTTTCTTCTTTTCTCGAATCGCCCCTCACTTCCCTTGTTGCCTCCTCAGTGTAAAGAATGTCTAAGGCCATTAAAGAAGTGCCTGCGAAAGTTGTCCCTGCCCCAGGACCTTCCCCAGAAGAAGAAGCTAAAGTATATGAAGCAGAGCCTTGTGGTCCTAGGCGACCACATCAACACCTTTCTGAAGCACTACTGCCGAGCCTGGGAAATGAAGCACTGGAAGAAGTAGGGCAGCCTCCTGGCCCTTCCCCTACACCCACTCCTGGGTCACCCCCTCTAGATTCCAAGTCACACCTCAGTCAAGATCCCCTAGTCCCTCATCTTGATGTGAAAGAGTCAGGATCCTGGAGTGAGCATGGGGAAGGTGGGGTGGAAAGAGCAGGTTCTCTAGTCACTCTGGGCGGCATTGATTCGCCACAGCTGCACACACAGAAGACACAAAACTCTCCTGCCCCCGAGGACAGTGATCTCTGATTGCACAGGTTCTGTGTGGTGTGGGTGCTCATCACCAGCACAGAGTAGTCAAGGTCTAGAAAATCCCCATATCTCCATTCCCCCAACCAAAAACCCAGGAGACAGCCCGTGGCCCATTTTTCCCTGGGTGGGTCCTGGAGGGACAGGGGCTGTGCTCTACCTTCCCTCAGCCTCAGGTCTCTCCCTGTAGGATGCTCTGGAGATTCGTCTCCCTCTTCTCAGAGCTGGAGGCAAAGCAGCTTCTCAGGCTCTACAAGTACACCAAGAACAACCAGAACACCAAGTTCCTGGTGAGAGGCTCCGGAAAGCTCCTCCTGGGCCCCGCTGAGGGCTGGTTGGTGTGCACGTAGGGTTCCAAGAGCAGGGTTCAAGCAACTGGCACAGCGGGAAGCCCTGCTCTAACCAACCATGCCCGACCCCCCCCAACACCAT
>NW_005354174.1:1257078-1307804 GCF_000412655.1 Myotis brandtii
TCTCTAGCTGCAGCTTCAACCAAACCCTCTTCCTCTCTGGGTCAACGGCTCTTCCTCTGAACACCAGCGGGTGGATTGGTTCAGTGATTCCTCCTCTGAACACCAAGAGCTGCCATTTTAGCGATTCCTGGGTTTCACCGGCCAGGAAAATTTCAAAAGATATTTTCAGGCTCTCAGTTTTAATTTTGCAAAGGGCTTAAAAAAAATTGCTTCACTACAAACACATATCTTCCTCTCTGGGTCAACGGCTCTTCCTCTGAACACCAGCGGGTGGATTGGTTCAGTGATTCCTCCTCTGAACACCAAGAGCTGCCATTTTAGCGATTCCTGGGTTTCACCGGCCAGGAAAATTTCAAAAGATATTTTCAGGCTCTCAGTTTTAATTTTGCAAAGGGCTTAAAAAAAATTGCTTCACTACAAACACATAAAACACTGTAACTCAAAAAAAGAAATGGAGGACCTCAAAGTAAAGAACCACCCGGGAACAGACCGTTGGCAGCCTGGCCTCCATGTCTCCATGACCCTTTCTGTGCTGCATCCATCCATCCTGGCTAGGCAGATGTTTGGTGCAGCCAGACGGCAGCAGTTTCCCAACAAGGGCATGGCTGGCACTGGAACTCGGGCCCGCACTTCTCCACACTCTTCTGAATACTATGTCCCCGTTGCAGGCAGCCTTCTGCCCGTTGGACGCTCCGGAGAGCTGCTTGCTGGCTGACCAGGAAGACAATCTGCCCAAGCTCTGCAGCGCCTGGGGGCTGCACAGTAACATCAGCGGCATGAAGGAGAGGCTATCCAAGATGCAGGCCCCCAGCGGCGAGGCCTCCCTGCTAGCGGAGCCGAGATCCAGGGTCCATGTGAGGAGAGGTGATGCCCACTAGACCTGTGGAGAGTGCCTGGAGGAGGGTCCTTGCCACTTCCCTCCTTTCCATTGCTTCTCATCCCTGCATTTCTTTTTCTGTCCATTTTCTTTCCCTTTCTCCCCTTTGTTTTCTCTCCTTTTCCTCCCCCTCCTGGCAGGTATGCTCATTATAGAAAGTATGAGATGCACAGATAAGTATCAATCAGAAGAGGGATGCACCCAGAGGCCATGACTATTGTTGTTTTGGTGTGTTTCCTTCCGTGTTCTGTGTAATTTCCCCCTCTCATGATACCTAGCGTTTTGAATTCTGCATTTTTCAGTTAACATTTAAGTGGAGTCACTTTCCCATCTGTTTCTAGTGGCCATAAGTGGGGACTCCCAGGAAGGGTCCTAGTAGCAGGACACCCACTGTAGGTGTTGGGTGGGGTATGGGCTAAGGGAGGGCACTCATTCCCAGAAGGCCAGAGAGTGGCTTTCCCAGCAGCTTTGGCCTTGGTGATGACTGCACTGCCTGACTCTGAACAGAGGCTGTGGGGATAGGGAGGAGCCCCAGCCATGGTTGGAACCTATGAAGACCTCTTCTGTGCAGTGAGGTACAAAGAGATGTTGGAGCCACCCACTCCTCACCCTTCTGGAACTGGCTTCTGGGGCCAGTGAGCTGCTCTTATTTAGCTCCTGGGGGAGAAAGTGGAGGCAAATAGGGTTCCCTAGGACCTCAGAGCATGGTCCTAAGTTGGACCCAGGTGTTTCCTCTGAAGGCCGGCTAGCTGGGGCTAATGCAGATGAGCAACCCTTGGGGCCTTGTCCCCTAGTCTAGCTGGACCGAATGGGAGAGCAGGTCAGGTGCAGTGAGCATGGGTTAGGCAGCTACTAAGACCCAGAATCCTGCCTGGGCTCTGTGTGAGCCCTGGCCCTAGTGCTTACAGTTAAAATTGGGGAAGTGAAACCTACAATGGAATGAAGACCAGTCTGTCTTAAGATGATCTAGGCCAAGCAATCCATGAATCAGATGAAATTATGTGTCTCATAATTTCACTCAGGCCTTACAGCATCCCGAGGAGCTCAGTATTATTATCCTCCTCTTACCAAGGACCAATCTGAGGCCTTAGGGCAAAGGTAGGACAGGCTGTCTGGAGGAGGTAAATTTGGGACAGGCTTTAAAGAAAGGGGTAAGGAGAGGAAGTGGGGAAGAGAGGAGAAGAGGGGGGAACAAAGGTGTGTGCAGAGGTGAGGGGCAATGAGCAGACAGTCTGGGTTTAGAGGTGGATAGAAGAGCAGGATGGAGATGTGCAAGATATGGGTAACAAGGGAAAACCCTTGTATGGTAGGCTAAGAAGTTTGGCTTTCATGCAATTCTCAAAATAATGTTTTATTACTATAAACATAAACATAACATAGAAAGTTAGATAATACAGATAAGCAAAAATAAGAAAATATAAACAGCACATTGTCATCACCACAGCTAGCACTTACCAAATGTTTTTTTATGTATGTAAAACATCCATTTGAACCAAAATGAGATCACTGTGTATATACCTTTTTTTGTGGGGTTTTCTTTTTTTTGAGAGAGAGAGAAACATCAATTTGTTGTTCCACTTATTATGCATTCATTGGTTGATTCTTTTTATTTTTTGTTGATCTCAGTGAGGAAGGGAGTGGAAGTGAGAGATAGAAACATCAGTGATGAGAGAGAATCACTGATTGGCTGCCTCCTGCACGCCACCACAGTGGGGATCAAGCCCGCAACCCGGGCATGTGCCTGTCAGGGAATGGAACCATGACCTCCTGGTTCATAGGTCCATGCTCAACCACCTAGCCACGCCATCCAGGCCATTGGTTGATTCTTGTATGTGGCCTGACTGGGGCCCAAACCCTTGGGGTATTGGGACAACACTCTAACCAACTGACTACCTGGCCAAGACTATAATGTATATACTTTGGATTCGAACTTGTGTTCTTCAGTTAACTTATCAACCTTCCATGTCAATATTTTCACTTCATCTATTTGTTGGATTCAATACTCCATATTAAAATTTCCCAAAAGTCTTTTGCACTGGTTTCCTAAACTTCATGCATCCCACCTGGCTATAAGTCTCTTTTACCCTAACAGACCCCTTTCTTACTCCCTGATCTATTGAAGAGCTCAGGCTATTGTTCAGTAGAATGTTCCACTTTTTCTTGTTTCTTTCTTTTGGCATCTTTTAAGCTTGCTCTTCTATCTATAAACGGGACTTTGGATCAAAAGTCTAGATGAATTCATGTTAAAAAAATTTTTGGAGGGAGCTAGGAGACATTAGAGATAAGGTTATGTTCTTCCTGTATGTGTTACATAAGAAAACAGATACTATTCTGGTACTATCTGATGGACCCCCCCATGATGAGCTGAGTTTTATCTATGCAATTAAAGGTAACAGGCATGGTGTTTCTTTGGCACCATGTTTATGTCCGTAAAACAATGGCAATGGTGTTTGCAAACAGTCCAGCACTAAAGTACTGGGAACTGGAACATGAAACAGAGAGAGGAGTGGGGAGGAATCAGTCTGTAGCCAGATGTCAAGAAACATGGGTCTTGCCCTGGCCAGTGTGGCTCAGTTGATTGAGCATCGTCCCATGCCCTGAGAGGTTGTTGGTTTGATTCCCGGTCAAGGGCACATGCCTGGGTTTTGGGCTCGATCCCCAGTGGAGGGACATGCAGGAGGCAGCTGATTGATGGTTCTCTCTCATGAGGCAATGGGCAGGCCATTTCCTTACTCTGTGGCTAGGGGAGATCCTGCATCTGTAAACTACCCCACAGATTTCTGTGAGAAAAAAATAAGGGACATAGGTTGGAAGTAAGGTTTTGTTTTTGTTTCTTTAGATCTCTACCACTGCTCTCCAAATGTTACAGACTGAAGCTCTTAGTATTTGTAATGTCATCAGAGCTGTCTCTGACCTTCCCTTTTTCAGGTTCTTTAAGGAAACTTCATCAAACACCAAAACTCAAGAGAAAGAGGATTAAGGAAGCCCCAGAAACCCCAGAGACCAACCCATAAGAAGACCTGGCTCGAGCAGAGGGACAGCTCGCCCTGGGTCCCAGAGCACATGTCTGTCTTCAGACCTGGGGAGACGGGGACCTCTGAGGGGAAAGAATAAACTTGTCTTTATCAAAAGGATGCTTGGGTCTTAATTGTGTATAAATGGGATGGGAAATAAAGCATCCTTAAGACAGCTCTATTTTACTTGGCTAACAAGCATCATTCATTTTTTAAATTTATTTAAAAACATTTGCCAGCCACCTTTTGAGTGGCAGGTGCCCCGCACATACACAGATAATAAGAAGTGGTCACTTGTGTCAAGGACCATCACAGTCTAGTGGGGAGACACATGTGAATAGACATTACATCGGGGTGAATACAGGGGCCTGGGGAAGGCCTCAGGAGTAACAAAGAAGCTGATGTGCGCTTGCCAGAGGCGAGCATGGGGAGTGGAGTGGGCCTGGGGTCAGAGAGTGAGAAGTCTGGCAGCCTGCCCAAATCGCCTGGATTTAACCTTGTGGGGGAACTTTGGGGGGTCGGGGAGGGCAGTGGTAAGGGAGATGTCAAGCAGCCAAATTGGGCTGTTGTGACCTGGGGATTGGGTAGATGCTCTGGAGACTGTGAGCAAAACGCATGGAAGTGAGAGAGGGCAGAGGCGGACCAAAGAAGTAACAACAACAGTAGTCTTTGCCAGGAAGGTGATTCAAACCAGCGGTCAAAAAATCAGCAGCCTGGCCCTGATTTGGCTCAGCGGATAGAGTGTTGGCCTGCGGACTGAAGGGTCCCAGGTTCAATTCCGGTCAAGGGCATGTACCTTGGTTGCGGGCACATCCCCAGTAGGGAGTGTGCAGGAGGCAGCTGATGGATGTTTCTCTCTCATCCATGCTTCTAACTCTCTATCCCTCTCCCTTCCTCTCTGTAAAAAATCAATAAAATATATTTTTAAAAAATCAGCAGCCTGTGTGCTGCATTCAGACCATTGATGTGCTGTAGTTGCCACTTATGGTGTCTACTTGTTTATAAAACATTTAAAAAAGGGTTACTTACCAATATGAACTCAGTACATTTCACATGAAAAACAACAGACTTCTGCCCTATCCGGTTTGGCTCAGTGGATAGAGCGTCGTCCTGCGGACTCAAGGGTCCCAGGTTCGATTCCGGTCAAGGGCATGTGTCTTGGTTGCGGGCACATCCCCAGTGGGGAGTGTGCAGGAGGCAGCTGATCGATGTTTCTCTCTCATCGATGTTTCTGATTCTCTGTCCCTCTCCCTTCCTCTCTGTAAAAAAATCAATAAAATATATTTAAAAACAAACAAACAAACAAACAAACAAACAAAAACAGACTTCTGGCTTTTAACAACTGGCCACACTTGAACCTGCCTTGGGTGATCCCTACACTCAGACAAGGGCAAGCAGGCTGGAGGGCTGTGTCCCTGATAATTGAGGTCTCAGATTTTCTCTACTCCTGAGAGATTTCACTTAGGAAGGTCCAGGAAGCCGTCCCCTATGTGAGGCAGCACTGCCACCTAGAGGAATTATGGGTCTCTACTTACTCTTTCAACCAAGGCAGGGGTGTGCAGAGATGGAGACTAGGAGGAAGTGGGGGAGCTATCCGCTTTGGGGACAATCAGGAGGCTTGAAGGCAAAATGGGCAATAGGTGAGGCATGGCGTTGGCACCCTTAACTCTTAAATTCAGTGGGATCTCAGAATTCCAAAAGGGCAGATCACTTGACATTGCTCAACTCAAAATCCTCCAACAGCACAGGACACTAGTAGCACACTTGTATGATACTAGAATGGTAGATACATGTTACTGTACATTTGTCCAAACACATACAATGTGCAAACAAGAGTGAACCCTAACATAAACTATAAACACTGAGTGATTATGATGTGTCAATGTAGGTTCATCAAGTGTAACAAATGTACCACTCCAGTGGAGAAGGCTATGCATGCGTGGGGATGGCGGTATATAGGAAATTTCTGTACTTTCTGCTCAGTTTTGCTGTGAACCTAAATAAAGTATTGAAAGAAACAAACCCCTCCAACAGCTCTTTACCTCATGCAGATAAAAAGCCAAAGTATGTGCTATAAGGCCACTTACAGTCTATTCCTACTGTCCGTGTTACTTCTCTGCCCTCATCCTGGCATTCTCATACTTGTCACGCATGCTCCTGCTTCAGGGCCTTTCCACTGGCTGTTTCCTCTGTCTGGAATGTTCTTTCTCAAGATACCCACTTGCTAACTCCTTAACTGCTCTCAAATCTTTGTTCAGTGCAACCTACCCTGTCCTTCTGTTTTAAATTCCAACACGCCCCCCACACACACTCTATCCGTTTTTGTTTTCCTAAAGCACTTATACCCCTCAAATGTTAGATAATTTAGTTTATGATTTTATTTACTTTAATATATCTTATTGATTTCAGAGGAAAGGGAGAGGGAGATACAGAAACATCAATGATGAGAATCATTGATTGGCTGCCCCCTGCACGCCCCCCACTGGGGATCAAGCCCACAACCCGGGCATGTGCCCTTGACCAGAATGAACCTGGGACCCTTCAGTCCGCAGGCTGACACTCTATCCACTAAGGCAAAGCAGCTAGGACTGATTTTATTTCTTATTTATTGATGGTCTTCTCCCACTAAAATGTAAGTTCCACAGGGCAGAGCTTTTTGTCTGTTTTATTTCATTGCTATATCCCAAGCAATTACGACAGTACCCAGCATGTAGTAGGTACTTAAACATTTGTAGAATGAATGATTGATTGATTGAAAAAATGAATAAATGAGTGAATGAACAAACCCAAATAGAGCTTTTAATCGAACCAACTCCTGGTTCAGATGGGGGGAAAGAAGCCCAAGAAAAAAGGTGACTTCTCCAAAGTTGTATAGGGCATCAACACCAGAAGTGGCACTAGAACTCAGACCTATGACCCTCACAGCAGCAGACTCCCCACACACTAATAACACAAATATGTGGCCAAAGCATTTCCACAAAAGATAAGTAACCCACAAAGCACAATCTATTGCTTTTCCTGGTATCGTTTGTTCTCTCTCTTGTTAATCCTCACTTGAGGGTATTTTTCTATTGATTTTAGATAGAGTGGAAGGGATGGAAGGGAGGAAAGGGGGAGAGACATGGAGCAGTTGCTTCCAGTACTCCCCACCCCACCCCCACCAGGGATTGAACCCGCAACCTAAGTATGTGCCCTGACCAGAAATCAAACCTGCCACCTTTTGGTGTATGGGACCACGCTCCAATCAGCTGAACCACCCAGCAAGGGCAGAAATTTGATTATTCTGACACCAACATAACAGATGCAGAATGTGGACTGACAATGGGTCACAGCCAATAACAGGAAAGAAAAATAAACTACAGGGTGGGGCAAAAGTAGGTTTACAATTGTTTGTATGGAAAGTGATAATAAATGCAAGAATAATCTTTCATGTACTCACAACTGTAAACCTACTTTTACCCCCCACTCCCAGCCCCTGTATTTAAATAACACCAAGACTGAAAAACAAAGCCCGATTCTGTGCTGAGCCGGAATTTAAATCAACTTTTACATGTTACATCAATGTTCTAATCCAGAAATAAATCACAGCTGAGGTTTATCAAGCATTGAAAAGTGATCAGATTTTTTCAAACTTTATGTATGTCTGATTTAACTGCTTATGCAAGTCGAAAGCCTTTGCCCTGAAATTTTTAAAAAATGTGGTAACTCAACTTTACCTTATTTGTAAATGTACAGTTCAGTAGTGTTAGTATATTCATTGTTGTGCAACTGATCTCCAGATCTTTTTCATCTTGCAAAACTCAAAGTCTATACCCATTAAGCAACCACTCCCCATTTCCCCCTCCTCCTAGCTCTGACAACCACCATTCTACTTTATGTTTTAGGGGTTTGACTACCTTACATATCTCACATAAGTGGAATCATAGAGTATTTACTCTTCTTCCCCTTCTTTTTGTGACTGGTGTATTTCACTTAACATAATGCCATCAAGGTTCATCTGTGTTGTAGAATGTGTCGGCTTTCCTTTCTTTTTAAGGCTGAATAATGTTTCATTGTATGTAGTTTATACTACGTTTTTAAAAATCCATTTATCCATTGATGGACATTTGGGTTGCTTACATATTTTGGTTATTGTGAAAGCTATGAACATGGGTGTATGAGTATCAGTTTGAATCCTGCTTTTAAATTCTTTTAGATATATTACCTAGACAAGGGATTGCTGGGTCACATGGTAATTCTATTTTTAGTTTTTTAGGAACCACCCATTTTCCAAAGCACATGCATCATTTTATATTCCCACCAATCATGTGCTGTAATAGCTATCCTAATGAGTAATTTGCCTTGAATTTTCAAACTGTAGAAATGTGCATAAAATAAGTGGGTATATTTTGCTAACACTTGTAATAGTATCGGTTACAGAGTAAAACTCTGTTAAATTTGTTAAATAAACGCACAAATTGCCAAAGTTTATGAGCTTGAAACAGTCTTAATTCTGTAAGTTATATGATTATATGGTAATGGCTTTAACAAAGCTTTAAGTAAAATACCGCCTAAGTACCAAGAGGAAACTTAAGCCTTAAGGGAAGCATGGCTCTCTTGTCCATTGAGCTGAACAGATAAGACTTTACACAGGAAATGACATTCCAGACAAGAACAGCATGTTGTAAGTCACAAGTGGGTAAAAGGAAAAATGTACAAATTCAGTACATTTGTACTTGAAGCCAGTGCTGGCTGTTCCAAGTGAAGGTGGAACTTTGTCTAAACATTGATTTTATTTTTAAAAATTTGATTTTACTTCTTGTAACTGTTTTAAGAGTGCTTAAGATAAATGATGTGTCATGCTGGTTTTTGTTTTTTTTAAAGACTGAATTTGATCCCACCATTCATATGAGGAAATGAAACACAAAGAAGCTTATGACCCATATCTCCAATTCCTACTGTCAGAGGCAGAGCTAAACTGTAACTCAAATCCAGAGTTTTGTGCACTATGAAGGTCAGCAGAATTTCAGCAGGTCTTATCACCCATTTTTTAGACTTTTAAAGTTAAAAGACTAGGGGAAAGAATGGTGTAGCTGCTTTGGTAAAGTCTAAAGTCCCCTGCATTACTGTGCTTTGTCTTTTCCAAAGTACTTTCATGGGCACCATTTCCAAATACTGTTACCTTTTGCCTCCTCTGCCACATATCTTTCTTTTCTTGAACAAGAGCACTTATGTTCTGGTCCCAACAGCTTCTCTTGCACTGTTCTCTAAAATGAAAACAGTCTGCAATGTTTAAATCCCAAGTCCTAATCAAAAGTGTTCGGACTAAATTGGAAACACACTATGAATGCAGGAACACTATATTTATTGGGTCAATAATTCATTTTTAGCAATACAAGTACAGAATATATCACAATGCTGGTTACAAACATACTCAGTATGGTTTAATGGTTACAAATAATGATGGGTACTACAAGTTTGTGATAAGGATGATATGAAAGGTCATTATGACACAATGAAGAATTGTCTTAAAAAAGAAATCTATCAATGACCTTAGATATTTCTATAGAAAGTATTGTGGCACTATTAGTGGGGATTTTCATGTAAAGAATTGTTAGTGATTTGCTTTTAACCATTTCATTAAGAGCTTTTTATTTTTAATCTGTTAAACTAAAATCCCCTGTTGCTTAATAAAGTATAAAAATAGTACTGACCTGGTAATATTTAATAAAATGTAGCATTCATTCACATCATAAAAGTAGAACTGAAAAGTTTTAGTTACCATGGCAACATATCTTCCCATAAAAGGAATATACAGAAATGAGTAATGTTACACAAATGGTACCTGCAACAGTTATTTAGTGATCCAACATTTAACTTGTGCACCACAAACCAAGTTTTCTAGATATCTATATATAGCATATATTTTTAATCTTAAATTTTACTTTTGAAAAAATGTACACTTCAACATACTCACTAAGGCCACTCATGCTATCGATACCTAGGACTGCAATTAAAGAAGGGTATTATGTAATAAATCCTAAAGTACACTCCTTCAGATCACCAACAAGGTACAACCAGTTTTCTGCCTAAAACATTCCTGAGATTTGTGGACAATACAACTATTAGTGTTCAAGCTGGAGATTAATCCAAATGTCAGATTTTAAAAAAAGAATTTCCTAGCAAGATCTGAGGTTCACCAAAGCCAAGAGATGAAATATACGCTAATTTTAAAGCAAAATGAAACTCTTAAAAAATTTGCACTAATCATAAATAAGTTTTTCCAGTAGTAACTTTGCTATTCAGAAAAAAAAGAAAAAACAAACAAAACACAACAAGCAGTTTGGAAGCATCAAGGCTACACATTCTGGAGAAAGAATAAATACCAACTGACAGTTAACTATACCTGCTACTTAGCAAACAATTCTTTCAAAAGTATGGCCAAAAGCTTCAATTATGTTTTAGGCATGTTTACTGTTGAGTATTTGCATTAGAAGGAGCAGCCAAGTGGCAACAGTTATTATTCATAAGGTTGCAGTCTCTGTACTCAATCTTCACCATGTTATGAACGCTTCCCAAACAGCCTAGGAGCAAAAGGCTTTGTCAATTTTTTTTATTTTAAAAAATGAAAGCATATTGGGATTATTACGAAGCAACAGTGAGTTCATTCTTAAGCAGAGACAAAACTTTGATATGGTAATAAGGGTCCTAATGCTTTGAGCAAAGTTAGCTTTAGGGACCCATAAGAATAATGGTCTAAGAAACCATTCGGCTCCATTAAACTGGATGCAGAAGTGACAGACCACCTGTGTGGCACATGAGTGTTACAGAGCTCCCTGATGCACCCAACTTGAGTAGCACCAAACTTTAGGAAAAAGACTGGATAAGAGAAATGAAAGTCAGAGAGGATGAGACCAAAGGCCCCTTTTTAACATTACTTTGCTGAACTTCCAGAAAAATCTTTTAAGTTGATCTAGGCTTCCTTACACACAATCCTACCACATGAGAAAATTTTGTGAGAGCTATTGGTTATTGTGAGGTAAATTTTCTTTTCTTCCTTGGAGATTTTTTTTTTTTAATTCTAGAAATTATGGTGACATTTACCTCTCTAACTTATTCTAAACATTCCACACTATAAATTATTAGGGTATTATTCTTCATTAGAACCATAAATAGCATATTAAGTTACATCACTAACAGAAGATGACAATCTCGTTTCTCAATCTAGAGTATTTGCATTAAATCAAAGCGCTTGGATTTACAGAAAACTACATTAAAGTAGTGATAATAAGGGAAAACTGCCAATAATGATTTTTTTTTTAGATAAAACTGGCTGCCACTTAACATTATAATGCTGCGATCCTAGGCTCCTAGTATCAAGTTGCTTTACCACAGAATAATGAGCTAAATTAAGCTCAAACTGAATGAGGCCTTAAGTCAATTGCTTGATTTTATCCTAGGAAATGTTCTATGTGCACAAAACCCAAAAATATAGATTAAAAAAAAAAACTTCATATGGAAACATAAGTTTCAAAATATTTATTGAAAAACAATTTACCATGACATTCCTATACCACAAACATACCACAGGACTCTAAATAAGCAACAAAAGTATACAAAGCCTATCCTGAAAATATCTTTGGAGGTATTAAATATATAGGCCCATAAGGATAGAGCTGAGTAAACTTAAAAATGTTAGTCCTTGGTCACACAGACTATTTGGTAATTAATAAAGAGGTGCCTCTTGGCATTAGATTGCAATTAACTGGGAGGGGGGGAGGTGCAGGTGTGCTAATGTACTCTTTTAGAAATTAAAAAGAAAACAATTGAATAAACTTAGGTTTTAAAATCATGTAAATATAATCTTAGGATCTGGGCTTGCGTAATCTCATTAGGTACCTCCCCCAAACAATCCCCTCCTGGGGACTTAAAAATACTGGCTCATAACTAACAAGACTACAAGTAACAGTTTTAAACAAGGTTATATTTGGGAAGTTCAAAAAAGTGTTTAAAATCAATTTATCTGAAATCTCCAATTAAATTTTCTGTATTGAATGTGACAGTTTAGATATTCACCCCCCCCACCTCCCACCCCAACATGCATATTAAAAGAAAACCAAAATTCAACACCCATCCACTCACCCATAGACTACCCCAGGCAGTCAGCCAGGGATAACATCTCTAACAGCCAAGTCATGGACCCCTGAAAATAGGGGGGAAAACCCTGATTCTTAACTATAGAGGTACCAAATAGGCCACTATAATAAGAACTGAGGTAACAGCAAAAGACCTTTTTGTTGCTTGGATTGCTACATGTCACACTTCTCAGATTTGAATATTAACCTCAACATTAAACAACCTGACTTATAAAAAAAATCAAAACCCAATAAACAGAAAAAAACAAGTTAGTGAAATTAACATATTAGGGAATTTTTCCATTTGACTCTTGAATTTCAAATAAAATGACCCAGGTGCACTAATATGACCTAGCTGTACCATCTTTACCATAAAAATGAAAGATTTCTAAGACATGTTTATTTGGGGCATTCATTTTTCTATTAATCCCTACAAACCATATAGTAATCTAAAATTCTCATCCGGACAAGAGAAATTTCATGACTCTTAGCCAGTATACTTGTTAACCGCATTGATTATTAGGGTAACATTTAAAATGATGGGGATGGATGCAGCAGGTATTATAGGCTTTCTTATGGCATTGCCATCTGTGTACCTTGACTAAAGCTATGCCACTTAAATTGACAAGTTTGGTGTCTATTACATGAATATAATTTTTGCATTATCACTTTTCATTATACATCTAAGTGAAATCATTCTACTGATAAAGGTAAATGCAGGGGCTAAAATAATAATCTAAAGCCTCTGGTCCAAATAACCCTTTAACCCTTCCTATATTAGGCTGGTCCTTTTTAGATCATCCTGGTCCTGTTAGCAAATGTTGTAAGAGCATCTTGCATTGTTGTACCAAAAGAAAAGAAAAACCAAGAGTTAAAACTGCTGGCCTATTAGCTTTTCTATTACTTACAGATCAACACTGGTCCAATACAGATGAATCTGATAGCCCTTCCCTTGTAATAGAGCTCTGGAGTGGCTGTATCCACTTCTCTGGGTCAGGTGGCCAAACCCAAGTCAGGATGTCCCTCTTCTACTAGTACTTCTGTTAATTTTCTATACTGCATATAAAGATTTTCCCCATGAAATTTCTTTACAGTACAGTATTGAATACCTCCATAAGGAAGAATTATATGTTAAAAAGTTGTTAAAATCATCCTTACATAATAAGAATGCAACTCTTAAACTCTTAAATAGTTTTATTAGGGGTTCTTTTTTCCTTTCAGGCTTTCTGCAAAATTATTTAAAAAGAAAAAAAAAATCCTGTTGTTTGTTCTACTAAGTTGAAAATATGGGCCAGACTACTTATACATGCGGTACATGCGGAATATAACTGAATATATGCTTATACCTACGGACACTCTGCAAGATAGGGATCACCCAAATAGGGTCAATGGACTGGACCAGTGTTTCAATGCAAATTCCAGCCCCAAAAAACAACATGGTTTTGATTTCACAGTATGAATTCCCTGGAATCTGGGAAAAGGTATATTAGTTAACTGAGGTCATGCCTCAGCAGCTCGGTCCCTCAGCATGCTGAGAAATCAGAAAGGACTGCACCACTTCTTCAGTGGACTGGGGGCTGGTATTGACGTCTTCAAGAGCATCGGTCACTGAATACTGTCGATCTCGCAACCGGTTCCAGTTAGACAGAATATTGTGATATTCAAACACTTTCTCGTAATTTCCAATGGAGTTGTAAAGTTTAATGAGGCCTCGGTAATCATATTCTAGTCCACTATAGCCTTCACCAAAAAGTTTCTTCCCTGAAAGTAACAAATAAACAAACAATAACACACAAAAAGAAAAGAAAAAGCAAGTTCAAATAAGGAAATAACAGTTTCTACAAGATAACACTAGTTCAGTTCTTTAAATAGGGTGGCTTGGTTTTATTCCCTTGAAAAGAATAAATTCATTTCTTGCAGCAGTGCTTACCAACCCAGTCCTATCCAAAAGCTATCTCTAAGACTTTCAAAATTTTTTCTGCCTAAAGCAGTTGGTTTAACCAGAATAAAATTTCATAGTTTGAAAGACTGATTTGAAGAGATCTAAAAGTAAAGAATAATAGCAGTACCTTCAACGATAGAAAAATACATATGTACAAGGCTAATCACTGTAGCATGCTTTATGATTGCAAAATACTGGAAACAAATGAGCTAACCATAGTATATCCACTCAATGTTATGTTATGCATCTGTACACAAAGGAGGAAGCTCTTAGCTCTCTATGAACTGAAATGGAGCAACTTATAGGGGATATTGTTAAGTTTAAAAAGAAAAGCAAAGTACAGAAATACTTATAGTATGCTATCTTTGTGTAAGAAAGGGAAAACAAAATATTTATGTATCTGAATATTTGTGCATAAAGATACACAGAAAGGGTCAATGAGAAAATAATGAAACTGGTTACTCATAGCAAGTGGGTGAGAAGTGGGTAGAAAAATTTAGGGGGATATCACACATCTATGAACTTATCTTTCTATATATAGCTGTAACTTTTAGGACATTAATATTTCACATACTCAAAAAAATTTAACAAAGTAAATAAAGATGCAGAAATGTTATACAAACATAAACAAATGAACCTAATTATGTATAAAATGAGTAACTTACACCGACTAGGTGGGGTGGGGAAGAATAATAACCCAAGTAAATTTTGAAATATTCTGAGTATGCTAAAAAAAAAACACTAAAAAATTATTGAATTCTAATTAGTAGGTTTGTTTTTCATCGTACTAAAGGTTAAAAATTCTAAAACTACTTTATGTGTATTTTAGGGGAGCAAGTAAAAATATTACAGATAATGGGGAATCCACACATACAGAGATACATGATTTGACAAAGGTAGCACAGCAGAGGAGAGAGGACAATCTTTGAAAAAAGTGGTCCATTGGAGTGCTGTCCAGTGCACCAAAAAGGTTGTCGGTTTGATACCCACCTAACCTAGGCTGTAGATTTGATCCCGGTCAGAGTGTGTACTGGAGGCAACCAACCTTTCTCTCTCACATCAATGTCTCTCTCTCTCTCCCTTCCTCTCTAAAAAAAAGTCCTTAAAAAAAAAAAAAGCTTCTGGGTCAACTGTATATCCACATGGGGGAAGGTAAGGAAAAAATGTGATCCCTACCTCGCACAATAAAAACAAAATCAATTTCAGTACTATAGATCTAAATGTGAAAGGTAAAATGAAGTTTCCAGAAGATAATCTTCTAAATGAATATCTTCATGACTTTGGGGTAGGAAATATTTCTTAAACAGAATACAAAAGATTTTTCAAATAAGTTTAAAATAAAAAAAAAAAAGAATACAAAAGATGCTAATCAAAAAAGAAGAAAAAAAAACAATATATTAGATTACATTAAAATCTAAAACTTCTGTTCTTTGAAAGCTGTCATTAAAAAAAAAAGCAGTAGAGTGATCTATAACACATATAACCAACAAAGGACTTGTTAAATCCACATTATATTAAAAAAACTTCTATAAACCAGTAAAAAATGACAGAGAAGTCAATATAAAAATGGAGAAGTTGCCCTAGCTGGTTTGGCTCAGTGGATAGAGCATCAGCCTGCAGACTAAAGGGTCCTGGGTTTGATTCCAGTCAAGGGCACATGCTGGGGTTGCAGGCTGGATCCCCAGTAGGGGGCGTGCAGGAGACAGCCAATCGATGATTCTCTCTCATCATTGCTGTTTCTATCTCTCTCTCCCTTCCTCTCTGAAATCAATAAAAATATATTTAAAAATAAATAAATAAAAATGGAGTTCTAATAGGCACAACATTAAATGATGATCACAGTATCTTATTTTCTGATATATAAGTCCGAATATTTTGAAAATCCAAATATTTTGAAAAGCCATTAACAGTAGAATGAATAAACAAATTATATACTTATCTAATATTATTATAGCACTGGAAATTAACAGACAATAGTGATCTGGAACAACACAGATGATTTTCATTATTCATGTTCACCAAAAGAAGCCAGAGATGTATAAATATATATTATATGATTCCATTAATACCAAGTTAAAAAACAGGTAAACCTGATCTATCATTAAATCCAGAGAACAAAGAGGGTAATAATTACACTAATACTTTAATTTTTAAAATAACTATTTTTGCCTATAATTGACGTTGTGTCATACTTCATTCTGGTTTCAACATCAATAAATCATGTTTAGTAAAATGTTCCAGATGATTTTTGGGAGGTTTCAAGAAAAATTTGGCAGCTCTAAACTCATTTAAATCTTGGTAAAACACTTCCCTTATACAATATATAAGATATGTTGATCTCAAAAAATAATAATAATAACAATAAGATATGTTGATCTCTAATCAACTGACCAAGAAAATTATAAAATAACATACCAATGGCTATAGACCGCAAATAAAGTTTCTCAGCATTTTCATACTGATTCATGTCATAATTATATAAAGAAGCCAGATGTCCCACTGAAAGGGCAACTTCATAATCTTCTTGACCAAGAAGTTGCTCTTTAATCTGAATTGCTTTGATATGCATTTCTTCAGCTTCCTGGAAAAAAAAAAAAATTAAGCCATACAAACCATTAGATTGTGCTTTGCCTTATGTCAACAATTCTTACCCAATGAGCAAGATTCTTCTATGCTCAAGAGATTTTATGGATGTCATAAGGTAATCAGATCAGAGAATATACTACACTATTCCAAAAGTTAATTATGGGAAGCATTAACAATTTGGGGAAGCTCTCTCTGTACATAACCTAATGATAGTAATAGTGTTCTATGCCAAAAATAACCAGAGAAAACTTGTCCTGGTAATAAAAAGTTGTTTGAAGAAAATACCATTAAAGCATTCTAAAATGAAAATTATTTCAGTTAACACACTCTAAAACTTAACTGAACCTTGTGAAGCTTAAAATTCCATGATAGCATGTTAATTTTTTAAAAAATCTATTTTATTGATTTTTTAACAGAGAGGAAGGGAGAGGGATAGAGAGTTAGAAAGATCGATGAGAGAGAAACATCGATCAGCTGCCTCCTGCACACCCCCCACTGGGGATGTGCCCGCAACCGAGGTACATGCCATTGACCAGAATCGAACCTAGGACCCTTCAATCCCCAGGCTGACGCTCTATCCACTGAGCCAAACCGGTTACGGCTATACAGAAGTACATTTTATTTTTTGAAGTTATGATAATTTTTATTCTGACAAATTAAACTCAGGTTAATTGAGGAATAAATAGATTGAGTTTCAGGTAAAAAATAAATGTCTTAGGCAGGTGTTCCTATCCTTTCCTCATTGTGACCCTAAAATGGACATTAAGAATTTATAACCCTGCCGAAACCGGTTTGGCTCAGTGGATAGAGCGTCGGCCTGCGGACTGAAAGGTCCCAGGTTCGATTCTGGTCAAGGGCATGTACCTGGGTTGCGGGCACATCCCCAGTAGGAGATGTGCAGGAGGCAGCTGATAGATGTTTCTCTCTCATCGATGTTTCTAACTCTCTATCCCTCTCCCTTCCTCTCTGTAAAAAATCAATAAAATATATTCTCTTGGCCTTACATTTCTCATTGTTAAAAATTTTTCTTTTTCCCTGGAAAAAAGTGTATTTCCATATCACCAAGACTAGATTTGAGTTGAGAAATTTTTTTTTAATAACCGTGAGTTCAAAGCAGCATGCTGGTGACCAAGCACAGCCTGGTGCCCACAGCCTGAGTCCGGGCTTGGACAGGAAGAAGCCATTCATCCCGAAAGAATGGAGGGTGAATCAGCAGCCCCACGTGTGCCTTTCTGTGCCCCGATGACGACTGGTGTCCCCAGCAGGGGCGAGAGCGCCAGGAAAGCATCCCTGGAAGAATGAACGCAGAGGAGCAATTCTTAGGTGGATGAAGAGGATACTTAGTCTGTTAGAACCTCTTGCCTCTTTGCTGCCTTTAAAAATATGCTTAGTGGGGATCGGGCCCGGGACCCCTCTCCTCTTGCCAGGGAGCCCCCAGGCCTTGGTCTGTCCACCCCACTAGGGTAGAGGGTGGAGCCTGGCACTGGGAGGGAGATTTGAGCGTAGGTGCTTAGGGCATCCTCAAATTGCGTTATGCATGCCACCCTGTCTGCCATCGCTCCTTCTGGCTCTGGGTAACCACATCTTCTCCTCCTCCTGGCAGCGTCAAATTCATCAACAAGATCCAGTATGTGCACAGCTTGGAAGAGCTGGAGCAGCTCATCCCCATGGAGCACGTGCAGATCCCAGACTGCGTGCTACAGTGAGTGTCCCCATGCCCTGTGAGTGCCCCTCCTGCATCCTCAAGGCCCCCCGGCTCCTCAGGTTCCCACTCAGCTGCCCAAGAACCAGACGTGAGCGGCAGAGCAGCAAGACGGAGGGCATCAGTGAAACAAACACGTGTGAAATTAGGAAGTACAGTGGGCCTGGGGACCTAGTGCGGGGCAGGGCCAGCAAGCCACAGCCCACAGCTTGTTTTTATAAATAAAGTTTTAGTAGCACACCCACTTATTAACAGATCCTCTAGGGCTGTTTTCAAGCTACAACTGAATTGAGTTGGTGCAACCAAGACTGGCCTGCAAAGCTGCAAATAGTTACTCTCCAGCCCTTTACAGAAATATTTTGCCCTAATGGAGGGGTGTGGGAAGAGACTGGACAAAAATCGTACACCTATGGATGAGGACAGTGGGGGAAAAAGGGCAGAGGGTGGGGTGGGAACTGGGTGGAGGGGAGCTATGGGGGGAAAAGAGAGGAACAACTGTAATAATCTGAACAATTAAGATTGATTTAAAAAAATAATAATAATACTTGCAATATCTGACATTTCTTGCATAACCACTATGTGCTAGGCGCTCTGCCACTTGCTGTACTCAACCTACCTAAAAACTATGTTTTAAGTCCAACTATAACATGCATATTAGCCTTTAGGGTTTGATATATTTCTTATTTTTCCAAGATCTGGATTTTTGAAACATTTATATTTTGACTATGTTGCTTTATACTAGATTATTTTCTCAAAAATTTTCCAGTTATTTTTATTGTAGAAAGTATTGCATATATCCCCTTCCCCCATATATTTTCTCAATTTTAATGAAATATGGTATGAGTAAGATAAACGTGTACTTTATTATTTAAGATTACTGAAGATATATCATTTAAGATTATGCTTTATTACTTTAGATTATTCAGAGAAAGAAAAATATAGTAAAACACATTTCTACCTTAAATTTTCTCATTGACTGATAAAGTCTTCCAAGGTTTCCATAGTGTTTTGCAGTCTGGACATTGAATTCCCCAAAAGCTTTTTTAGCTAGTTGGAGTGAAGATAGGTGCAAATCATGAGCTTCTTGAAGCAGCCTCTGTTCAGTTTCTTTATTATGACAGTCGATTGCAATCTCCTCTAAAATAAGTGCTGAATAAGAAAGCAATGAAATTAGTGTACTTTCAAACCATCTATCAGAGCTAATCTGAGCATATAATTTAAAATTAAATGCATATATACGTAGATATGGTTTAAAACTAGTAAGAAGAAAGTATTCCACTCCACTGGGGGGGGGGGGGACCACAGTTTGGGGGGGTATGTCATTCAAATTTAAGAAAAACAATGGTGTTTCAAATTATTTGCAGAATTAATTATTGTACTAGAATGCTATACATTGCCGGTATGAATTTGTTTTTTAAAGGAAAAGGCAAACATTTTAAAGTTATGAAACTGTTGAGGAGAACCTAAGCACAGTTGAAAATTTTGAAACTATACTTTTATAAAATATAACCTTTAATTAAATACAACAGAAGAACTGGTTTCCTTCTACTCAACCAACCAAATCAGGCATGAAGATAGTCTTTTACCAGATAATTTTATTTCTAGGAAAACTGGCCATGTGCACAAGAGTAAAAGAGATTTCGTTCACTGTAGCATTTTTAAAGAACAAAGGATTAAAAACAATATAAAGGTCCAAAAACAGGGATGAGGTTAAAAATATCAGAAAAAAGGAAGTATACCTACTTGTACTAACATGGAAAAATGTTAATAAGTGTAAAAAAAAGATTATAAAACTAAGAAAAAATGTATTCATTTATTTCATTAGTGAGTGCAGAAAAAGTCTGAAAATATTTCACCAAAATGTTGCTTCTGGATTGGTAAAATGTCAGGTGACTTCATTTTTTTCTTTTCTATCTTTTAATTTTTGACATCGATCATATATTACTTGTGTAACTTTAAAAATGAAAACTGGTGCTCAGCCAGTATAGCAAAGTGGTGGAGCATCTACCCATGAACCAGGAGGTCACAATTTGATTCCCAGTCAGGGTACATGCCCGGGTTTCAGGCTTGATCCCTAGTAGATGTGCAGCAGGCAGCAGATTGATGATTCTCTGTCATCATTGATGTTTTTGTCTCTCTCTCCCTCTCCCTTCATCTCTGAAATCAATAAAAACATGCTTAGCCCTGCTGTGGTTGCTCAGTATCGACCTATGAACCAGGAGGTCACGGTTCGATTCCCGGTCAGGGCACATGCCTGGGTTGTGGGCTCGAACCCCAGTGGGGGGCGTGCAGGAGGCAGCCAATCGATGATTTTTATCATTGATGGTTCTATCTCTCTTCCCCTCTCCCTTCCTCTCTGAAATCAATAATATACACACACACACACACACACACACACACACACATATATGTTTTTAAAATGTTTAAAAATAAAATAAATGCAAACTAAGGGGGGGGGGAGCCCCTGTTTCGGAATTAAGGTAAAATTTATCCAACATGCATGGAGTTACCACATGGGTGACATAATTATGTTGGCAAAATAAATGCCTTAAATGCTTGGCAGTGATTATAGGAAAAGTTAAAATAACAAAAGAACGTGGTATTTGTTAAGAGTCTTGAAACATTAAGGATAATGTGACATGCAGCTGAAGAATCCTACACTATAAAGCTGAAGGCATGTGAAAAACCCATCTTCAGTTTGCTATTCATGTTACTGTGCAATAATCCTTCGTGTTATACATGAATGAATGCATGTAAATGGAGGAAGGGATGGGGGTAGACATTCTCGCTTATTAACAATGCTATATGAGAGAAGCAAACAACCTTTCATTTCGAATCGCTGGAAATTACTTTATTTGTTGTTTTTAATCCTCACCTGAGGATATTTATCCATTGATTTTTTTTTTTAAAGAGAGAGTGGAAGAGAAAGGGAGAGACAGAGAGAAATACTGATGTGAGAGAAACACATCGATTAGTTGCCTCCTGCACCTGCCCTAACCAGGGCCCGGGCCAGGGAGGAGCCTGTAACTATTAGTAAACCAAGGTACATACCCTTGACTGGAATCGAACCCAGGACCCTTTGGTCCACAGGCCGACGCTCTATTCACTGAGCCAAGCCAGATAGGGCTGGAAATGACTTTAAATCAGTGAATCTGCTATCCTAGTATATAGATACAGTCTAATCCTAAGCACTACCCCTGAAGAAATAAATATCCTTATTTTGTACCATATATCATCAATTAAAAAATATCAAAGACTAGACATCAATTACAATTGACAGTTAAAGAAATCTATACAGACAGACAGATAGATACTGAAGACTAAATTACAAAGGGTACCTTTCACCCTCTTTGAAGAAGCCAAAAGAAGATGATCTTCAGGTAGGATGTGGGTAATGATACCAATAGCTCTTTCTGCATGAAATCTGCAATACAGATAGATATATTCTGGCATTTCTTCCCCACCCCTGCTTCCCTCTCAGGCCTTCTTACCTCCCTCTCTCTTTCTTCAACACCAAGTCATCAAATTAAACCTTCAGAGCCCACCATTTAGACAGAAATAAGCAATACAGATAGATAAATATATTCTGGTATTTCCTTTTAGTTAAAAGTGATTTAAGCATTTTTTAAAAACACAATTTATAATACTGAGAATTTCTAACACTATCTATAGTATAGAACAATTATTTGGGTTTTTTTTGGTTTAAATTTCTATCTGCTTGTGAACTGAACTTTTAACATCCAATGGATTCCCATCTCCCTCAGAATAAACTATAAAGTTATGACAACCTACAAGACTCAAAATGATCGTTTACTGGGTTACCTCTCTAACGTCATCTCCCACCATTTTCAAAAACAACACTTCCAGTCACAGTTTTCTGAATATGCAAATCATGTTCTTACATAGGACTCTGAAATACTCTTCCCTTGAATATCTACATGGCTCACTCCTCATTGAAAAGCCTTTCTAGCCTATACAAAAGTCCCTAAATAATCTACAATTACTCTCTAAACTCCTAGTTTACTTTATTCTTCACAACGTGCATCCTCACCTGATAGGTTTGGTTATTTGTTTATGGCCCATCTCACCAAGCAGAAGGTAAGCTATCTGTCTATCTTATCTGTTAGTTCCTTAAAAAAACTCTAAGCTTTCTATCTCCATCTTCCAAGTAATCATTATTTTCATTACATTAAATGTCTTCTAACTCACTGTCTATTTTATTGTGTCTAATATACCAGCTAACTTATCTACTGAGTTTTAATGTCAATTAGCATTTTCTAAATCTAGCTATATTTTTTTATAACAGCTCTTATATTAAGACATAATTCATATCACATAATTCACCTATTTAAAGTGTACAACTCAACAGTTTTTAGTATGTTGACAGAGTTGTGTACCCAGCACCACAATCAATTTCAGAATATTTTCATCACCCCAAAAAGAAACTCTGTGCCATTAGCAGTAACTCTACATTTTCCTTCAACCCCTTAACCCTATGCAACCAACCACCTTTACTTTCTGTCTCTATAGATTTGCCTATTCTGGATATTTCATATAAACATAATCATACAAATGTTGTTCTTTGTGACTGGCTTCTTTCACTTAGTACATGTTTTTCAAGGTTCATCCATTCTGTAGCATGTATCAGACAGATGTTTTGTTTTTAAATCTGCCTTTTTATTTCTTTTGTTTCCCCTCCAAAATATTACTGATTCCTTCTTTTATATCAGGGTCAGCAATTATTTTCTGTAAAGGGCCAGCTAAAGATTTTAGGTTGTGTGGGCCACACATGCTGTCCCAACTACTCAACTCTGCTGTTGTAATGTGAAAGCAGTCAGAGGATACTTAAGAGAAGGAAAAATGCTATGTTCAAATAAAACTTTATTTTGCCTGCAGGCCATAGTTTGCCAAGCCATTTATATCTTTAATCATTTAAGAATACTTACTTTATATAATATCAACCAAAAAGTTCTGTTAAGCAACGTTCTTAGGATCCTAATCCTGTTCATTGTATCTACTGACTCTCATTCGTAAGGAAATGTTGCTCTACTTCTTTTTAATTTTTTAGAATGGTGAGTTGAGCTGAGTCTATGGAAAATCTATATGGTTTGGTTTGAGGGTTATTTCCAAGAGTTTTACATTTTCTCCTGAAAAGCATCCCAAGAGAACTAGTAGTTTCAATGCTTTTCTCAATTTGAGGGTTCCTGCATGCATGATGCCCAAACACAAGAGTGCTACATGTCTGTGGCTATAAATATCCCTTTGAGGAATTTATGACAAGTTTCCTTGTCATCTCTCTTGCCAGTGGGCAAAATTTTTTTCCAGTCTATCCTTTCTCTGAGAGTAGTAGCCTTGATACTGGTGGCTTCAAGTGAAGATTTCATTTCAAACCACAGCTTACTGTAGGCTAAATGCTTTGTCTCTTAAACCCAGGACTGCTATTCAACCAAGATTACAGAAATTTGTAAGCTTTCCCACTACTCCAGAGCAGTTATACCACAGTTTGGATTTTAGTCGATTATTTAACTTTTTGGATTTTAATGCATTATTGGCCCATGGAGACTTCCTTCTTCTCTTGCAAGATCAGTTATGCATTTTAAAAAATAATTGTTTTATTCAGTATTTCTGTGTCTTCTGAACAAGAAGTTTTTAGGTTAAGTTTGCCATTTAGCCTGAGGCTACTACTATATTACAAGAAAAATTATTGGAGAAAATAATTTATATTAAACCACATAAATGCTAAATTGATATGATTTTAAAATGTCAAAGACATTTTAGGCATCATATTAAAGCTCCAAGAAGACAAATTTAATGCATAAAGTACATTAAATACTACTGTATTAGGAAAAACAAAACAATAGCAACAGCATATAATCCCTCATGAAAAGGAACATGGAACTTACAGTGCATTGTCAAATTTCCCAGAACTATATTGGTGAACATAAGAAGAATAAGCCAAGTCTTCATGAGCTGTTGCTACATGGATATTTTTGCCACCAAACACCGACTGCCGAATGTCAAGGGCTGCCTGAAAAGTCATCAAAATAATTGATAATACTGTAAATCCTTAGAAACCACTACTCAGTTAAATTAAGCATCCTAGTAATTTAAATATATGTCCTATATACTTATCCTATCAGTTTTTAAGTAAAGTCCTTGCTGCATTTAAATCACAATAGAACATAAAAGTTACCTATAAGGCTTGATTTTCTGAAGACTGAGTCTGACTCAAAAGGCAATGGCTTAATAATAAAAACCATTCATATGTCTTGAGAATCATATCAGTGTTTTTTTCTATGTGTTTTCTCAGAAGTGAACTACAAAATGAAGGATACCTTGTCCAGAACCATGGCAAAAACATAATTTACCTGAGAAAGATTCAGATAAGGCCTAAAATAGCTTTGTCTCTATTGACCCTCCTTGCTATTACAAAGGCAGCTATGGCTTGCCTAAATCAACAAGGACAAGCCATTATCTGGACAAATGAAATGGAAGAGTGCTCTTTAATATGAGCCCACAATCCACAACTCTTTTCCTGGACGATTCTCTTTAATTCCTAAAACATTAACTTGTAAGCTTTCTAGATATTCGTCAACTAATGGTGTGCCTAGTTGAGGAGGGGCTCAGAAAGTTATTTTTTGAGAGTAGTTTATACACTGAAAACAAGTACAGGTCAGCAAATCAATTTAGGTTGAAAGAAAAAAAGTGTAACCATTAACATACCTGATAAATTGCAACAGACTGACAGATATTATCTACATTGAGTAGGTAGAACCCATAATCTAGCAGCGTGTCAGAATATTTTGGGTGTTTGGATCCAAAATGATCCCTATAAAAAGATACGAAACTATTAGGATATCAAGTAGAGACAGATAATTTGAAGTGGTATTTTTAATAACAATCACCTACCGTGCCAAATACACTGCATGTTTAATTAACTGTTCTGCCTTCTTAAATTCACGTTTTACAACACAAGCCTAAAGATAAAGTAAAAAATTATTAAACAACTCTCAGTGTGTTAAAATAAGTATAGTTTATATATTCAAACTATAATGGTCAAAAAGAAAAAGCACCTTCAAACATAAATAGAAGTGTTCTATTTGTAATTCTTTTCTTTCCAACTTGAAAATTTTATTATACACAGATCTAAATATATCCTGGAAAATTATAAAGATTAAAATTTTGATAGCCATGCCCAATACAAACCTGCTATAACAAAGCTACCTTACAAAGTTGGTATACTCCCATCCTTCCTTATTATTAAAATAAAATGGTGGGGGTAGGGCTCACCATGTTATTTTCTAGGGTACTTATTTATATTCCAGTTCTAGACTAGCTTTACAACTATCTTATCATTTTCATCTGACAATTTTTATATGCACAGAATTTTTAGTTTTCCTTTTACTTCTTAAAATATTTTGATTCATGAGGATAGGCAGTAGTTTTAAAACTCTACCATTTGTATACAGAAATAGACATCTTGAACATATATTTCATTGTCTTTATATTAAATATACACCCTGGCCGGGTAGTTCAGTTGGTTAGAGCATTGTCCCAAATGCCAAGGTTGAGGATTTGATCCCCATTCAGGGAACATATAACAAATCAATGAATGCATTATTAACTGAAACAAATCAAAGTCTTTCTCTCTCTAAAAATCAATAAAAATATTTACATACATTTCACAGAAATTGTACTCTTCTAAATCTGTAATTTTAGAATCTGTCTTCTAATTGACAGTAAAACCAACCAAAATGTAATATTCAAAACTGAAAATTCTATGAGTATAGAGCATATTTGAAATGTACATCAATGCTTTTAAAGCCTCAGTGCACCAAAGCAGCAATTTTTGTTGTTGTTGTTAGTTTATATCTTTTATTAACCCATATACAATTACTTGTCTTCTTCTGGTTTGTTGAAGCAATAGATCAAACAACATTGGCCACAACAATGTCTGTCAAAGTGGCTAGCCATAAAAACTTCAGCACCACATTCATGTGAAGGGCATTCCCAATGAAGGCGACTGATTTAGCCATTTGCATTCACTTTGTAGTATTTCAGGACAGCCAGCTTAATCTTTCTCTTATACTTATTCTTCTTGGGAGTGGTGTTAAAGATTTCTTCCTTTTCTTATTAGCACCACGACCAAGTCTCAACACAAGATGAAGAGTGGTCTTCTTTTAAATGTTGTAGTCAGACAAAGTACATCTGTCTTCCAGTTGCTTGGCAGCAAAGATCAGTCTTTGCTGATCAGTAGGAATTCCTTACCCTGGAACTTGGCCTTTACATTTTCTACTGTATCCAAGGGTTCAACCTCGAGAGTGATGGTCTTCCCTGTAAGGGTTTTCATGAAAATCTGCATCTTGGCAGGGATTCCACCACAGATGGTGAATGAGAAAGAAAGAGTGAAGTGCAGGCCCACAGGGTTTCCCGGTTCAAAGCAGCAATTTTAGATATTACTAACTGGCCTCAAAGAGTTAATGCATTTATTTACAGAATAAAAAGAAACTAAAGGAAAAAATCACATATGTATTGCCCAACAGGTCAATTATAGAAAGCTGACATACTATGAGACTAAAATACTATGACCAAAAGATTTACTACCTTTAGGAGAAAAGTAATCAAAGCCTATACAGCTATGGCATAAGAGTTCAGGTTATTGTAAAGGTTACACACACACACACACACACACACACACACACACACACTCTCTCTCTCAAGCTCAAGCAGAATAGCATCAAAATTCTATTTCGATCTGTACTTAAGAGAGCTGATTATAAAAATAAAATTTTTCACAAGTTTTCTGTGAAATCAGATTTCTAAAACTGAGAAGAATGTAAACTTAGAAAATAGATTTTGTTAGTCCACAGAGTATGCAATACCTAATTTGTTAAATAAGTGAGTTAAGACAAATTTAAAATTTGCTAAATCCTTTAATTAATTTAACATTATACTCACCTTAGAAGCTTGTCTTAAAACATCCACCACAACTTTGACTGGTAAGCCTGCTGTGATTTCTTTCATTGCCTCAATGCACCATTTGTATGCCTAAAGAGAAAAAAAAAATTAAAAATAAATAAATATATATATTCTTTCTTCAATTTTTCAAGTACTTGAAGAAGAACACACAAAATATTTACACTTACAATTTTTTCTAAGGCTAAGTTCTTAGGATATATAACACATATTCAGGAAATCAGAGCCATGTTCTCTTCTCTTTGCACATACTGTTCCCTCTGCCTTAGAATACATTCCTCTTTCCTCTTAACCCATCTAACTTATCTCTCAAGTTTCAGTCCTAGACTAGGTTTCCTGTACTTTCCTTCTCCTACTGTAATGCTTACTATTTAATTGGGGGGGGGGCATATATTTTGTTTTATTTTTTGTTGTATGTATTGGGATAACATTCATTAATACAATTATATAGGTTTCAGGTGTACAATTCTGTAATACACCATCTGTATATTGTATTGTGTGTTTGTCACCCCAAGTCAAGTCTTTCATCACCATTTATCCCCCGCTATACCCTCCCCTACCTCCTCCCACCCCCCTTTTACTCTAGTAATCACCATGCTATTGTCTGTGTCTATGAGCTGGTACTATTTTATATCTTACTTGCCTATTTAGTTGACTGCTTCCTTTATGCCAGCTATTGTTCCAAACACTTTATGTGTATTAACACATTTAACTGACACAACAGTCCCATGAAATATGTAACATTTCTATGGAAAACTGAGGTGCAGAAAAGTCTAGATACCTAGATACTAGCCAGGCAGTGTGCTAGTATCTAGGTATCTAGTGAGGAACAAAACATAAAATGACGCTCCTCTCCTAGTACTTAGTGGGAGAAGGGGAGAAAAAGCAAAATAAATTATTTTGGACAGTAAGTTCAAAGAAATAAAAAGAGCCTGGCCGGTGTGGAACACTGGTTGAGCATCGACCTATGAACCAGCAGGTCACAGTTCGATTCCTAGTCAGGGCACATGCCCAGGTTGTGAGTTCAATCCCCAGTAGGAGGCAGCTGATCGATGATTCTCTCTCTTCACTGATGTTTCTCTCTCCCTCTCCTTTCCTATTTCGGAAATCATTAAAAATCAAACAAACAAATACTAGTAAATAAATGAAAAACAAAAAAAATTTCCTGCCCCTCACTGGGGAAGGATATAATTCCCTTTCACGTTAAAGATGAGAGTGGTCATGTGATTTCCTTTGGCTAATTAAAATATGAATAGAAGTGAAATGTGCCATTTCTGGAAGAAAGTTCTAAGAGTCAGTATTACTTCCTCATGATGTTTTCTGCCTCTGCTACACGGCTGATTCTGGAGAGAACCAGCTCTAATGTTCTAGATCAGTGGTTCTCAACCTTCCTAATGCCGTGACCCTTTAATACAGTTCCTCATGTTGTGGTGACCCCCAACCATAAAATTATTTTCGTTGCTACTTCATAACTGTAATTTTGCTACTGTTATGAATAGTAATGTAAATATCTGATATGCAGGATGTATTTTCATTGTTACAAATTGAACATAATTAAAGCATAGTGATTAATCACAAAAACAATATGTAATTATATATTCAATATGTGTTTTCAGATGGTCTTAGGCGACCCCTGTGAAAGGTTCGTTTGTCCCCCAAAAGGGGTCGCGACCCACAGGTTGAGAACTGCTGTTCTAGATATAAACTGCTTCATCACATGGAATTTTGAGCAAATGCAGACATAGTGTTAAGCAGAGCAACAGAGATCCCCAAGACAGGCTGTAGCATGAGCGTAAAATAAACTTGCATTGTTCCAATCTACTGCTATTTTAGGGTTATTATCTCAGTAGAGCCTAGCCTACTGTAACTTATATCAGGCTATGGTGATAATTCATATCTGCTGACTTAGTAACTATATCCTCAAGATTGTGTACTTTTCTATAGTTATCACTGACAAATGTATTTATATTTAAAAAAATAAACTATCAAAATTATCCAAGAAACATCTATAAACATTCCTCATGAAACTGCTGAGAGCTGCAAACACCATGAATAAGGCACAGTATAAAACCCCCATTAAAATACAGGGGAAAAAATTACGGTCAATTAAATGGTAACTGCCTAATAAAGAAAATGGAAACTGGTAAATAAAAGGTACTTTGTTCCACTGGCTATATTAAGATGAGCCTGGGGCTGAATATGGGAGTAAAGAATGGCATGATTTGAATCACTATAGATAACAGAAAGAACAGAGTGTAGTTCTAGAGGGCAGTATAAAAAATAAGGATAAAAAAATGATAAAAGAGGCACCAGAGATGACTTGAGTTCCTATGGAGAAATATAAAAAATGGTGAGGCACCTGGATAGCTCTTAATACTCAAACTGTTATTATTTACCCCTCTCTCATTTCCAGTAAATTAGGCTATTCACACAAAGGCCTCCTGTGAATGGATTGGTTGTAGGTGTATGAAAATCTTGGAAAGGGTCCAAATTCTATGCCTTGATCAATAAGCTATGGAACAGACACTGCACACAGGGGCAGCAAAACAATCCATCCACAAAACTAATTTAGCAGATAGAGGAGCTCAGCATCAAAAATAATCAGAAGAGTATACATAAACCAGCTGAGAAATTGCAGGCATGCTGATAAGAATTTTAGATTTTTATAAATGGGTTCAGTGTCTTCTTATATAGATACTAGAGGCCCGGTGCATGACATTCATGCACTCTGGGGCGGGGGTGTGGGGAGGGGGGTTTGGGTTCCCTCAGCCCGGCCTGCACCCTCTCACAGTCCAGGAGCCCTCGGGGGATGTCTGACTGATGGCTTAGGCTCACTCCCCACCTGCCCTTCCCCACACCGGAGCAGGCCTAAGCCAGCAGTCGGACATCCTTAGTGCTGCTGCAGAGGTGGGAGAGGCTCCCGCCACCACCACTGTGCTCGCCAGCCATGAGCCCAGCTTCTGGATGAGCAGCGCTCCCCCTGTGGGAACGCACTGACCACCAGGGGGCAGCTCCTGCATTGAGTGTCTGCCCTCTGGTGGTCAGTGTGCGTCATAGCGACCAGTTGTTCCACTGTTTGGTCAATTTGCATATTAGCCCCTTATTATATAGGACTAGAGGCCCATTGCACGAAGATTCGTGCAATAGGCCTTCTTTCCCCTAGCTGCCAGCACCAGTTTTCCTCTGGCACCAGGGACCCAGACTTTCACTCTGGCCACCGCCTTCTATCTTCGCTCTGGACACAGTCTTCGCTGGGGCTGGAGCCTTCAGTCTTTGCTCCTTGCTCCGGCCAGAGTCTTCAATCTCCGGCCAGAGCTGCTCCTGCAGCTCCTTCCGCCCCCCACCCTCCCCCTCATAGCTTGACCGCTGCTTCGTCTGCAGACCTCGCCAACGGGCTCCTGGGTCCCGGGGGGCTGCCTTGCCTGCGGCCGGGCTTTCTGGCGGCTCCCGGTGTCCCGCCCTGCCTGCAGTATGCAAATTAGCCGCCATCTTTCTTGACAGTTAATTTGCATATTGCACTGATCAGCCAATGGCGATGGTAGTGAAGGTACGGTTAATTACCACGTTTGTCTATTATTAGATAGGATTACAAGCAAGAGGAGCACCGGAGTTGCTTAATACCACTTTATAATTACTCTAGAATTTTCTAGTTTTACTTCTAATTGTAATTTTCCTTTAAATATGGAATATATATTTATGTTAATGGGGCAAAAATCAAGATAGGAATAATTTTAAAATATAAAAGCTAACTGACAGCATGAAATTATTGATATTCTTCCATAAATAAAGTAACCAAGTTAATAAACAGATCACTTCTCAACTATGTATTCATTACCCCTAAAGCATTAATTTAGTAGTATAAAGCCAGGTGTGAAGCTATCTTTCTCATCAGGCAGGGGAAGGAGCAAAACAATACAATAAAGTATAAATAAAATCTAGCTTCCCACTGAAATGAATGCCTTCAAATTATGAGAGTTCACCCAGAGTTATACATTCAATGAAAAGCATCTACTGAAGGTCTATTTAGCAGAGCATGCCCATCAAAATAACTTAGGTGAAATACATTTCATCAAAATAAAAACAAAAACAAAACAAACCCTAAATCACACATGTTTATATTGAAAACCCATCTCACAGAATTCTTGGCTGATTTAAAATATATTTTTTGGCTGATTTAAAATATTTCATTACAAATGTGTACTGCTTTAAGTAAACCTAACATGTGAAAATGAGATCTATTAAGACAAAAATACAAGAGTATATGATTTATCCTCTGTTTTAGAAATATTTACCAGTCACAATGAAATATACTTCAAAATACTCACCTCATCATAGTGACTTTTTGCAAACAGAAGTGCACACAGTTCTCCATAGAGTGCAGCTTTGTTTGCTTGCTGGCCATGTTTTGAGAGTTTATCCATGTATGTCTGAGCTAACTTAAATGTTTCTTCACCCAAATGATATTTACAGTTTCCATTTCGCACATGAAGCAACCTGCAAAGTACAAAAACATGCCTCTATTTTTTATATTTCCAGCATGGTTGACCTGATAACCTTTACAGATCACCAATGTAGCACCCAAATGAGTTAAAGTAACTAGATACAAGGAATGAGGCGGCATTAGAAAACAGCTGTCTGGTCCAAACTGGGATCTATTAATGAACATGAAGTATATGCTCTTCCCAGAAAGCTACCCATGATTAACCTTGTCCAACTTTGATTCCTTATATTCTCTAAATATTTTGCATGCTTTGTGCACTCAGCATGTACTAAATCTATCTACATCTAACTCCAAACTCTCTGTGTTCCAAATCTAAAAGTAATGCAGTCTCATTATAAAAAATTTAGAAGACAATGAAGAAAATAAAAATCAACGTGAAATACTATTACCTATCATTACCTTCCATTCTTTTTTTTAGTATATTTGTGCAACACTTGATCAGTTACCACTCATTTTATGTTGCTTTATAAACGCTCATTTTTGCTTATCTTTCCGGTAATGTAAGTTCATTAAAAATAGTGGTATTATCAGATGTTTCCTTTATAACCTTTATCCTCTACAGTAGAAAAGTACAGAGTTCTTTACACAAAGAAACTGTAAAACTATGATGATTCTCTAATACTATGACAAGTAGTGAAATGCGTTAGGGCAGACTGAGCTGTAGAGAGCAATAGCCGACATGCAAAACAAGAGTGTGAGGGCTGGAGATATATTTATGTTTCTATTATAATGCTAGCTAGAGCATTATGTCTATGTATCTATGATGTCAATATAATTTTCTGAAAATTGTAAACCCTGGGAAGAAATAAAGGAATAAAAATCACTGTAAACAAACAAACAAACAAACCCAAGTATAGAGAGGTAAGGAAGCAGTCTTCAGGAGTATAAAAATATATATTTACTTAAAATTTATTTTTTCTATCTCCACCAAAAATATTAACAGATCAATGATGAGAAACATTCTAAAAATCTTCTAATCTATATTAATCCTTTGTACTGTCAGGAAAAAATGAGTAACTTCAAATGAACCAGAACTATTCAATAAAGTAGCAAATACTACACAATGCCAGTGCATCCTCCTAACACACACCATACGGTTAATCTGCTTTTAGAAAAGACTAAAATACTCAAGCAAAATAATATACTGAGACTAATAAAAAAATCTGAAGGAGTATCTTTCACTCATAATATCAAATTCCAACTTAAAGTGAAGGTAAATGTAATAATTTAAAGTAAATGTAATAACTTATCAGGCTACTGCTGAATAATGCATTATTGGATTTATATTTTTAAGCAGAAGCATAAAAACAAAATATATATATCTTGGTGTATAGACATTTCATGCAAAAGTAAATGTACTCATATAGAAAAAGGAGACGATATCACTTTTACTACCAAATTGATGATCTAATTATCAGTTTGTAATGACCTGTCACAATGGAAACCATACACAGAAAAATAAAACTGAAATCTAGCAAAAGATTACAGTAAAAAAACAACAATACAAAAACAGTAATTCAAATGATAAAGTTTTGATGGTCTCACAGTCAAATACTGATTGAGCATCTATTACATGCTAGTCATTTTTTTTCTAGAAGCAAACGACGTAGTGGTAAACGAGAGAAAGAATCCATGGTCATAAGAAACTTCATTCCAGTAGGGAGACATGTGTTAGGATAGACCAACAAACACACCAATAAGACTTTCATTTAAAGATAAATGCTATGAAGATGATAAAAATAGGGTAATATGACTAAGACCTTTATAAAGGAAGTGCTTGGGATAGACAGGGTAGAATTGTCTTGAGGAGGTTAACATATGAGTTGACACCTAAGTGATAAAGAGGCAATCATGTGAAGATCTGGGAGAATATATTTTCCAAACAGAAAAACAAATCCAAAGGCTCTAAGAAAGGGGAAAAAATTCTGGCATAATCAAAGACCAGAAAAAAGGCCAACGTGCCTGGAGTTTTATGAATAGGAGATTATGTAAAGAGAGATGAGAAAGTAAATCTAATTGCAATAGTGAATGAGATTATTTCATTTATGCTCTATAACAATGCTCTTTAATAAAACTTCCTGAAATGTTCTATACCTGCTTTACTCAATTTAGTAGCCACTAGCCACAGTGTCTTCTGAGTATCTGAAATGTCCCTAGTGTGACTGAGGGGCATTTTTTATTTTAGTCAAATTTAAATAGTCACTATGGTTAATAGCTACCATATTGGACAGTGCAACTCTGTCCAATATGGTAGCCATTACAGAAGACATTACAACAGCGGTTCTCAACCTATGAGTCGCGACCCCTTTGGCGGTCGAACGACCCTTTCACAGGGGTCGCCTAAGACCATCCTGCATATCAGATATTTACATTACGATTCATAACAGTAGCAACATTACAGTTATGAAGTAGCAACGAAAATATTTTTATGGTTGGGTCACAACATGAGGAACTGTATTTAAAGGGCCAGAAGGTTGAGAACCACTGCATTAAAATGATTCAGAAAAAAAAAAAAAAAATCCTTGAAATAAAAAGACTTGGTATTGGAAATATATATTTCACAGTTATTCAAATGGTTAAATAAGGTTAAACCCAGTCATAGGTTAATTTATAGAGCAAAAAGAACAGTGTTACCTCTCATTGCTACAATACCAAGAATTGCATTTCCAGCTTTCACAGTAGGCATTTCCCTTAAGAATAAGGTTCTAGAAATTATTTAGTAATTGGCACATGGTGGGGGTAGAAAACAAAAGATTTCATGCCAGAAAAGCACACCTTGGTAATTTCTCCAGTCCATGATAGTTGTCTACTGAAACAAAAGGGCAGAAACTCTTCAGGATCTGTGTGTCCATCTGGGCTTATATTAAGTAGGATGTAAAGGCCCAGAAACTTTTGAACCAACTGAGGATCTAATTTTGCCTCAACACTCAGCCTAATGAAAAGACAAGTTAGGTTCTCAAGGTCATTCAAATATGGCTCTTACTATGTAAGCACAGTATTTTCTTATTATTTTTTAAAAATTGATTTTACTTTTTAGAGCAGTTTTATATTCACAGCAAAAACTGAGCAGAAGTTACAAATATATTCAAGCGTCTATAGATATTCAAATTCAATAAAAATAGAAGACTATATATTCAGTAAATTGAGCAGACTTTAGGTAACTTAGGGAGTCAAGTTTCTATGATTTTTTTAAACTTTATTTTTATTTCCCTTTAGTTTTGCTAAAAAATTATTTTGAAGAAAAGTCAAATTGGGGAACAGAGAGAAAACCTATATAAAAAGAGCTAAAACTAAATGTTATATCTGCAGAAAAGATAAGGACAGTAAAAAGCAGAATTACTTCTCCATTTGCTTGCTTTTCCTTTAAGAACATATGTTTAAACAATATATTTTTAAAGAAAACTGTTACGTATAAGTAAAATACTAATCTTGTCATGGACGATTCTAGAAGTGTAAACAGAGCAAGGATAAACAAAAATAATAACACCCAAGAAAAAAGTGTATTTCTTTTCCTAGCATCCCATGCCTAGCACAGTTCCTGGTATATACTAGGCACTTAATAAATATTTGTTGAATGAACAGACAAGTTCTCTGACAAAGCAAAAATATATACAGACAGTCTGGTTCATAATACTCAAATCTAAGCTAAAATAACTATAGCAAGTTAACTATATTTTGGGGATGAGAGACAGGAAGCCAGACTAGTGAAACTCTGACATATAAAAATCACGTCACAGGTTAATTCAAATAGTGATGTACGCTTAGAATCTGAGTTAAAACCATAAAAGCTACTAAATACCATTAGAGCAGGTAATTGTAGGATCTATTCCAACTTACCTCACACAACATTCTACTGCACGAAACCAATGAAGCATCTCATCATGTAGAGTACATAACTGAAGGCAGGACAGAAAAACTTTCTCAGCATCACTGTACCAGCCTGCATCAGAAAGAAAGCCACCTGAAGGACAAGAAAAACCATTAACTCTTAGATAATTTAATAAATCACTTGATGCCCTAGCTGGTTTGGCTAAGTGGATAGAGCATCAGCCTGAAAACTGAAGGGTCCCGAGTTTAATTCCGGTCAAGGGCATATGTCCTGGTTGCAGGCTCGATCCCCAGGAAGGGGTGTGCAGAGGCATGATGATTCTCTCTCATCATTGATGTTTCTATCTCTCTTTTCTTCTCCCTTCCTCTCTGAAATCAATAAAAATATTTTTTAAAAATAGTGTCAATAGTCTTAACAGTGTCAAAGTGTCTGAGTTAAGAAAATAATATATTTTACTCATATCCATGTTTGATGTTTAAAGCTACATGTAATCAAACAAATATTTTAATTGTAGAGAAGTATGCTTAAGAACACTTTATGGTCCTCACCAAGTGACTGAATAACATGATTATTATACATATTCATACTCAGCAGCCTCTACTCACCATCCTCACAGATGTGTAGTGCTGGTTATTAACTACTAGAGGCCCAGTGCACAAAATTCATGCACTGGGTGTGTGTGTGTGTGTGTGTGTGTGTGTGTGTGTGTGTGTGTCCCTCAGCCCAGCCTGCACCCTCTCCAATCTAGGACCCCTTGAGGGATGTCCGACTGTCCGACTAGGCCTGATCCCACCGGGCAGTCGAACATCCCTCTCACAATCCAGGACTGCTGGTGCCCCTAACTTCTGTCTGCCAGCCTGATCACCCCCTAACCACTCCCCTGCCGGCCTGATTGCCCTTAATTGTCCTCCCCTGCCAGCCTGGTCTCCCCTAACTGTCCTCACCTGCTGGCCTGGTCCCCCCCCAACTGTCCTCCCCTGCAGGCCTGGTTGCCCCTAACCGCTTCTGTCTGCCAGCCTGATCACCCCCTAACCATTCCCTTGCCAGCCTGGTCGCCCCTAACTGCTCTCTTCTTCAGGCCTGGTCGCCCCTAACTGCCCTCCCCTGCAGGCCTGGTCGCCCCCAACTGCCCTTCCTTGCCAGCCTGGTCGCCCCTAACTGCTCTCTTCTTCAGGCCTGGTCGCCCCTAACTGCCCTCCCCTGCAGGCCTGGTCGCCCCCAACTGCCCTTCCTTGCCAGCCTGGTCGCCCCTAACTGCTCTCTTCTTCAGGCCTGGTCGCCCCTAACTGCCCTCCCCTGCAGGCCTGGTCCCTCCCCAACTACCCTCCCCTGCAGGCCTGGTCCCCCCCCCCCAAATACCCTCCGTTGCAGGCCTGGTCCCTCCCAACAGTCCTCCCCTGCCGGCCATCTTTGACCACATGGGGGTGGCCATCTTGTATGTTGGAGTGATGGTCAATTTGCATATTATGGTTTTATTATATAGGATTGTCTCTCAGCTTCAAATAAACCTTTTTAGATTCTGTTTTATGACACTGGAAACTAGATTTGCCAGCTGAAACCCCATAGTCTCTGTCAAAAGGAGCAACTAGAGTGGTAGAGGAGGAACAAGAGACACTCCTTCCTGTTTGCTTCCAGTTTCTGTCAGCAAAGCCCCTGCTGACAGCAAAACCCCAGAGTAATGCTCTTTACTCTGGTCGTGGCAATTCATTCCAAAAGCCAGTTGTAGTTACAGTTTTCTAATACTCAGGTCAGAGACACCAGTACCAGCCAGTTAGGTCTGCTTCTAGTGACCTAAGTTCTAGACCGGTAGGCCCCACTTCTCAGTGCTCTGAGGCACCTGTAGCCTGGCAGTATCCCAGCTCTTAAGGCACCTTATCAACCTTCTAAATTTTAATAATTACAACCCCAGCTCTTGGTTCCCTAAGCCCTAGGTGTGGTAGTTGATTCTATTTTTAAATATATTTTTTATTGATTTCAGCAAGAGAAAGAAACATCAATGATGAAAGACCATCATTGATTGGCTGCCTCTTGCACACCTGCACGCCCCCTATTGAGGATCGAGCCCAAAACATGGGCATGTGCCCTGACTGGGAATAGAACCAGCAACATCCTTGTGCATAGGTCGATGCTCAACCACTAAGTAACACAGGCCAGGCTCTGGGATGAAGTTTTTTCACTGTTTTGGTCATTTTAACATTAAGACTGATCATATGGCCACACAGGCCGGGCATATATAAATGAGTTTGCTAGGACTTGGCTCTTCTCCCAAGGTAATTCTTCAACCTGGCTTACTTCAATGGCCATATTGTTAAAAGTGTTTATGGAGATAACAGAGGACCTTAATGAATACTAGCCTGCCTGCTTTTCACATTTCTTGATATTAAATTTTTCCCACAGATTTTTCCCACATGACCATCTAAGATTAAAGGAATGTCAACCTTAACATTCATCAAGATCACAAATGCTCTATTGTTAGAGACATTCTTTAGTCATAATTCTTTGCTGCAATTTAAATTCCACAGGACTATGGAAGGATAATTGCTGAGGATTCTTCACAGAAAAGAATGTTCTGAAGTTCCTCCAGTAAACTGTCTATAATAACTACACAGAATTATTCTAAGATTGAAGGAAATGACCATGAAAATTTGCTGGCAAAGAAAGTGTATGTGCACTGTGTGTGTGTATGTGTGTGTGTGTGGGGGGGGGGCGACCATGCACATATTAATGTGAGAAGTTAAAAATGAAAGGTAGTCTGTGGTGATAGAACAGCTCAGTATCCTGATAACAGTTATAACTGCACAGAAACACACACACACACCACACACACACACACACAATCATGCATGTAATAGAAAAACTGGTGAAAATTAAATAAGGTCTATAGTTTAGTTAACAGTATTAAACTAGTGTCAACTTTCTGGTTTTGATATTGTCTGTAAATCTACAATCATTTCAAAATATAAATTTTTTTTTAAAGAAAGTAAAAAAATAGCAACAACTTTAATAATTGCCTAATGGTGAAGGCCTGGGGTGGGGGGTAGGGGGCCAATGGGGAAAAAAAGGGGGGACATCTGCAATACTTTCAACAATAAATATACATTAAAAATTTATTTTGCCTGAAACACTTATCTCAGATTTGCTGAACACCATGTTAGACAAACATTAAACAATATTTTTTATATATAAGATGTCCCTCAAAAAATGTATACACTTTAACAGCTGACAGCTCAATTTTGAAAATGGAATGTATTTTAATAAATATTGCCTTTATAATTATTCTAAGTGTATGCATACATTATTTGGGATACCCTATATATAGCATACAAAACCTCAAAATCCTGTTTATGTTGTCAGTATAACACTCCCACAAAGATATTTAGAATTACTCTCATTTTAGAGGTGGAAAAACTGAGGTCCCAAAAGAATTAAGTCCCATGACCCTGCATACAGTAAGCTGGTGAAAGAGGCTGGTGGCTGCATGACATGGTAGAAAGATATGTGCCTGGAAATCATTTAGACACAGGATTCTAGTATGTAGGAAGTACATACTAAACTTAGTACTACCACTAGCTATGTGAGTTGAGCAAGTTACTTTACTTTTTTTTTTAGTCCACTTTCTCATTTGTAAAATGCTATTAATACCAATACTGGAATGTCATGAGGATTTAGAAAGACAGCACTTAAATGCCTAGTATAGTGCCTGGCGAAAAGTTAATGTTCAACAAATCACACCTTTTTCTGATGTTTTTCTCACAACCTCCTTATGTAGACTTTGGGATTATCCTGGGAGAATCCTTTATTGTTAGCAGGTTTAATTATGAGTCATGTCACAGAACAAAACATTACTCTATTTTACCATTACTTACCTAAAACAAAGCCCACTTGAATGGCTTTTTCCTTTACTGCAGCATCTGATTCTGCTATATAGGAGCACCTTCTACTAAATGAGTAGGCTAAAACTGAAGCAACTTTCACACCATGATCCATCAAAGCCTGGAAACAATGATGAAGCAAATGTCTGAAAGAGAAGGAAAAGGTTATTTTATAAAGGTAATGTATTTTGTCTTTTCAGAAAGTGCTAGCTTGCTTTTTAAAAATAATTGTACAATTATTTTCCAAGATGAAGTAAGAAAAGGCTTTTTGCCTTACGAATTATGAAGCCATAATTCACAATTTAGCCTAGTATCTTTAATCAGTGAATCACTCAGTGATCCTGTATGGGTAAATTTATGGCAATAAAGAATAAAACTAACTTTTAACATCAGTTTTAAAAACCAAATTGGCTTATAATATAATGATAACCCAATTTACAAAATGAGCAATGATAAGAAAAAAATGAAATATTGCCTTCATGTCAATATGATATTTAGAATATCATTCTAAGCAAAATAAGTTAGACAGAAAAAGTCAAGAACCATATGATTTCACTCATATGTGGAATATAAAACTGAACGCAACAAATGAATAAGAAAAACAAACAAAAACTCACAGACAACAGTATGGTGGTTACTAGAGGAAAGGGGGATGAGGAATAGCAAAGCATAAAGGAAAGGTCAAATATATGGTGACGAAAGATTTGACTCTGGGTGGTGAACATACAATGTAATATACAGATGATGTGTCATAGAATTGTATACTTGAAAACTACATAATTTTATTAATCAATGTCACTCCAATAAATTTAATTTTTTTAAAAAAAGAGCAATGGATTTCAATAGTTCTCCAAAATATACAAATGGCTAATAAGCACAAGAAAGATGTTGAACATCATTAGTCATTAGGGAAAAGCAAATCAAAATCATGATGATATACCACATCATATCTGCTAGAATGGCTATAATAATTTTGTTTAAAAGTAATGCTAAGCCCTGGCTGGTTTGGCTCAGTGGATAGAGCCTGCAGACTGAAGTCACAGGTTCAATTCCAGTTAAGGGCACATGCCCATGTTGCGGGCTCGACCCCCCAGTAGGGGGCCTACAGAAGGCAGTCGATGAATGATTCTCTCTCATTGATGTTTCTCTCTCTATGTCCCTTCCTCTCTGAAATCAATATGTGTGTGTGTGTGTGTGTGTGTGTGTGTGTGTGTGTATGTATGTATGTATATATATAAAAAAGGAAAAAAAAGTAATGGCAAGGATACAGAAAAATTAGAACCCTCATACATCGGTGATAGAAATGAAAAATGGTATAGCTGCTATGGAAAACAGTTTATAAGTTATTCAAAAAGTTAAACATAGGGCTGTCATATGTTTATAACTAGTTATATACAAGAGAATTAAAAACATATGTCCACACCAAATCTTGTCCAGGAACATTCAATTCATAGCAGCATTATTCATAATTGCCAAAAGGGGGAAACAACCGAAATGTTCATCAGCAGATGATTAGATAAACAAATCCATATATCCATACAATGGAAATTTATTCAACCATAAAATAGAAAAAAATACCAATATAAGTAACAACATGAATGAACCTTGAAATCATTACAGGAAGTTAAAAAAGCCAGTCACAAAAGACTATATATATTGTATGAAATGTGTACAATAGGTAAATCCAGATACAGAAAGTAGATTATTAACAATAGGCCAGAGACTAGGAGTAAAAGGAAATAGGAAGTGACTGTTAATAGGTATAGGATTTCTTGTGAGGTAATGAAAATGTTCTAGATAACGGAGTCACTGCTTTGCATAAAGGGGGAAACTGTCAAACTATGTGCTTTTATTTTCACAAATACAGGGTGGTGCAAAAGTAGGTTTACAGTTGTGGGTACGCAAAACATAGTTTATTTTTGTATTATTTATTAATTACTAAAGGCCCGGTGCACGAAATCCCTGCACTGGGGGGGGGGGGGGGAGGGGGGGGTCCCCTCAGCCCATCCTGCGGCCTCTTGCAGTCCAGGAGCCCTCAGGGGATGTCCAACTGATGGGCCTAAGCCAGCAATCGGTCATCCTTAGCGCTGCCTGGTTCATAGGTATCATGATGCTCAACCACTGAACCACACCAGCCTGGCTACAACTACTGAGTAGCTCCCTTGGTTAGTGTAGTCCTGATATGCCAAAGTTGCAGGTTCATTCCTCAGTCAGTGCCATACAAGAATCAACCAATGAATGAATAAGTGGAACAACAAATTGATGTTTCTCCCTCAAAATAAATAAAAATTACTTAGAAGTTTTTCTATAGCCTTCTTTTACCAAAATGTAGTTCTCATCTATAATTATATTTTAAAATATGTTTTTATTGAGAAAGAGGAAGAGAGAGGGAGAGAGAAACATCAATAGAGAGAAACATCTATCAGCTGCCTTCTGCATGCCCTCTACTGAGGATCAAGCCTGCAACATGGGCATGTGTCAGACCGGGAATCAAATTGGCAACCTCTTGGTGCATGGTATTACACTCAACCAACTGAGCCACAACTGCCAGGGCACATGTATTATTATTATTTTTAATATATTTTATTGATTTTTTTACAGAGAGGAAGGGAGAGGGATAGAGAGTTAGAAACATCGATGAGAGAGAAACATCGATCAGCTGCCTCCTGCACACCCCCCAACTGGGGATGTGCCCGCAGCCAAGGTACATGCCCTTGACCGGAATCGAACCTGGGACCCTTCAGTCCGCAGGCAGATGCTCTATCCACTGAGCCAAACCAGTTAGGCTGTATTATTTTTTTATAGGCTAACTTTAATTAATCAACTAACCAAGAAGTTTATCTACATAGTTAACACACAGGCCGTATTTTAACGTTATCCTTAAAAAGTGAAATCATATGAATTATATACTTAGTCTATCATCCCTCTCTAAAATAAAAAAATCCATGAGGAAGCCCTAGCCATTGTGGCTCAGTGGTACAGCATAGGTCGAGCATTGAAAGGTCTAATGTTCAATTCTTGGTCAATGGCAGATACCTGGGTTGCAGATTCATTCCCCAGTGGGGGTGAAAGCGGGAAGCAACCAATCTGTATTTATCTCACATTGATCTTTCTCTCTTTCACTCTCTTCCCCTCCCTCCCTCCTTCCCTTCCACTCTCTCTAAAAAATCAATGGGAAAAATATCCTCGAGTGAGGATTAACAAAAACAAAATAAAACAAAACAAACAAACAAAATCCATGAGGAAGAGATGTCATAGATCTTTTTCACTGCTGAAACCCCAGCATCTAGAATAGTACATGACATATGCTGGGCATTAAACAAGAATTTGCTGAACAAATGAAATAACTTCACAACTTCATATTAGAGATTAGCAGTATTTTATAAAACTATATTCTTGTTTTCCTAGAAATGTGGGTTAGGGGAAAAAAAGAAGGCATTTAAAGCAAATTTAGGGAAGAACACTAAAGAGAACAGTAAGTACAATCAAAAGCCATGTCACCTACACCTACACGTGGCTCCTACTACATGTGAATAGCCACAATGGGGAAGATGAATTTGGTCTCCCTTTTTTGAAAGCAATGGTGGTATTAATGGCTTCATAATAATGTGACTGTACTTAATGCCACTGAATTGCATACTTAAAAATAGTTACTATAGTAAAATTTAGTTTATGTACAGTTTACCACAATATAAAAAAAATAAGTTTACCTTTTATCCAGAGCTCTCAGTACTTTAGCAAAAACTTCCAATTCACAAAATTCACTGCCCAGTTGACATAAGCGTCCCTGTTGGTAAAGCTGAAATAAAAAAACAACAACAAAGAGATAATTAAAAATTTTTAATTTAATTTTAATCTCTACTTTAAGAATACTTATGAATATAATTTGACGAATTTAAAGACTACTACTCAAAGTTGGTATGATTACATAGTAATATCGGGAAAGATGCTTGTGCTAATAGAAAAGTAACACTAAATAAACAAATTTATACAATTCATATAAAAGCATTTTAATAGTTGTATCTGATAGTTAGAAATTAGTTATATGTATATGATATATGTAGACTCTAAAGAACAAAATACATAAACAAGACAGAAACAGACTCATTGATGCAGAGAACTATTGGTTCCAGAGGGGAAGAAGGTTGAGGGGCTGGGTGAAAAAGGTGAAAGGATTAAGAAGTACAAATTGGCCCTAGCCGGTTTGGCTCAGTGCATAGAGCATCGGCCTGCAGACTGAAGGGTCCCAGGTTCGATTCCGGTCAAGGGCACATGCCTGGGTTGCAGGCTCGGTCCCCAGTGGGGAGTGTGCAGGAGGCAGCCGATCAATGATTCCCTATCATCAGTGATGTTTCTGTCTCTCTCTTCCTCTCTGAAATCAATAAAAATATATATTTTTTTAAAGTACAAATTGGCAGTTGCAAAGTAGACATCGGGATGTAAAGTACAGCATAGGAAACATAGTTAATAATCTCTATATATAAAAGCCTAACATGCTAAGGGTCCAACAGTTCAACCATTCAACCAGTTGCTATGATGCACACTGACCACCAGGGGCAGACACTCCGACTGGTAGGTTAGCTTGCTGCTGGGGTCTGGCTGATCAGGATTGGGCGAGATGGGCCGGACATGCCCTGAAGCCCTCCCTTGGTCCCTCTTCAGCCCTGATCATGCTTCGGTGGGGTCCCTCGGCCTGGCCTGTGCCCTCTCGCAATCCGGGACCCCTTGGGGGATGTCGGAGAGCCAATTTCGGCCTGATCCCTGCAGGCCAGGCCAAGGGACCCCACCGGTGCACGAATCCATGCACCAGCCCTCTAGTATTATAATAATTATGTATGGTACCAGGTGGGTACATGAATTATTGGGGATCACTTTGTAAAATATATTATTATCTAACCACTACACTCTACACCTGAAACTAACATAATACTGAATGTCAACTGTAGTTGAAAAATAAAATTAAAAATTAGTATTTGTAAAACAGTATCAGGTACATGATTAAGTAATACAAAGTGTTATGTAGTTATGTATATATTAAATAAACATTAAAACGTCTTATAGAAAACTGAAGGCAATTATTGCAAGGGCAATGCAGGACAGCCCCAAACCCAGAGAAATAAAGATGGGGATAAAAACCTTTCCAAATCAATTCAAAATTATCACAGGCAAAAAGTGAACAGCTTAGTCTTAACATCTAATTAGCATATAAATAATTTAGACTAATTCCTCAAAACAAAAATTTAGAAAACTTTAGAAAAAGATATAAAAGAAACTGAGTCCAGCCCTAGCCAGTTTCGCTCAGTGAATAGAGCATAGGTCTGCGAACCAAAGGGTCCCGGGTTCAATTCTGGTCAAGGGCACATGCCCAGGTTACGGGCTTGATCCCCAGTGGGGGGTGTGCAGGTGGCAGCCGACTAATGATTCTCTCTTATCATTGATGTTTCAATCTCTGTCTCCCTTCCTCTCTGAAATCAATAAAAATACATTTTTAAGTAATAATGAAAGAAAGAAAGAAAGAAAAGAGAGAGAGAGAGAGAGAGAGAGAGAGAGGATCATAAATACAATCTATGAAAGTTGTGTGGCTCACTCATATTTAAAACTGTTACCTCTGAGTCATTATATAGCAAAACCTTCAGAAATGAAAATGGGTTGTTATCAAGAAAAAATTACCATGATACATAAAACAAGTTTCAGAAAAATTTGAGTAATATAATTCCACTTTTTGTAAGATATATTTTTATTGATTTCAGAGAGGAAGGGAGAGGGAGAGAGAGAGAGAAACACCAACGATGAGAGGGAATTATTGACCGGTTGCCTCCTTCATGCCCCCAACTGGGGACCGAGCATGTGCCCTTGACTGGAATCGAACCTGGGACCCTTCAGTCCGCAGGCCTATGCTCTATCCACTGAGCCAAACTGGTTAGGGCAATATAATTCCACTTTTGTTTCTAAATTCTATGTCTACCATTATATATGCATAAGTTTTTTTAAAAATCTGAATGATATTCAATAAAATGTACATCTATGGTATAGGATTTGTATATAAAATCTTTTATCTCCACTCTCCTCATTTTTCATCTGGATTACAGCAAAGGTCTGGCAGAACTGCACTCTCCATTACTCCTGTTGGCCTTGTAATCAATTGTCCACATAGCAGCCAGAACTATCTTTTCAAAAAAGTAAATTATTTCATGCCATTTCTTTTAAAACCTTTTAGTGGAACCCTCAAAGTGAACAAAATCCAAAATATTTAATGTGGCCTTTAAGTCTCTGAAAGTATCTGATCTTGCCTATCTTTCAAATCTCATCTTTTACCACTCTTTCTCCCTATCCCCTACATTCTTGACACATTAGCTTTCTTTTAGCTTTAGCTCACCTCATGACTTTTGCACACATACTGGTAAGCTGCTGCCTCCACATAAAGCACTGGTACCATGATTCTTTACCTGGTTAATTTGTAACTCATCCTAAAGGTCTCAACTAGGATGTCACTTAATTCCCCAATCTAAATTCTGTTCCCTGTTATACTTTCTCATGATTTTTCCTCCATAGTAAGTAGCATCAAGACATGAGTGCACACATGCACTTAAACAATAATTTGTTAAACATGTCACTCCAATACACTCTGCACTCTATGAGGTGACCGTTGTCACCACTATATTCCCAATACCTATCACAGCGTCTAATGCAGGGGTGGGCAAACTTTTTGACTCGAGGGCCACAATGGGTTCTTAAACTGGACCGGAGGGCTGGAACAAAAGCATGGATGGAGTGTTTGTGTGAACTAATATAAATTTAAAGTAAACATCATTACATAAAAGGGTACGGTCTTTTTTTTTTTTTTTAGTTTTTTTCATTTCAAACGGCCAGATCCAGCCCGCGGGCTGTAGTTTGCCCACAGCTGGCTAGTGCTTAATATACATTCAATATTTTCTGAATGCATAATCAAAATGGGCAGAGATCTACTTTGGATGGAACTCAGAACCTAAGGAAAAATAATTCAAGACAGTCTCTACTCTGGAGTTTATCATTATTTATTGAAACTGCCCCAATTCCTCTGATGAATCTGACAATCAGAGAAAAACCCTGATTTCACAGTTACTCACTGTCTCCCCAAGTAGACTGTAAGCACCTTAATGAGAAACATTTACTAGGCAGCCTTCTGCCCCATCTCTACAGTACTCTATATAGAACAGTGCTTACGCAATAACTGAGAACAAATTTGAATGCAAACTTAATAACCTAGAGTCATGAAGAACATAAAGTGCCAGTTCCTAAATGAAAAAAAAAAAATCAAGAACAAATTTTAAATAATAGCTGCTTAAAGTTATAGAGAAAAGCAAGTGTTTCCTATTTTTAACATCAGGTATTTTACCCAAGTAACCCTGGCATATTCATTACATGAAACTCTTATCTTACTGAACCTGTTTTATCTCTGTAATTTTCACAAAGGCAAAATATTACAGCTAGGAACATCCTACTTATTATGTTTTTATTAACTTAATAAATATCAGGAACATTTGTGTAAAGCACTGTGCTAGGTATTGGGTATATGGTGATGACCAAGGTCACCACAGTAATACAAAGTCAGTAGGAATTGTTCTTTGATCTCAAAAACTTTAGAATCTGTCAGAGTAGAAAAACAATGTTCACAGATTATACAGTAGAGGTAGGCAGAGTATTTTAGAAACATAATAAAATGCCCACTCCAAGGATAAATTTCTGCTGAATTTTGAAGAGAGAATCATTGATTGGCTGCCTTCTGCACGCCTCACACTGGGGACTGAGCCCACAACCTGGGCATGTGCCCTGACTGGAAATCGAACCGTGACCGCCTGGTTCATAGGTCAACACTCAACCACTGAGCCAGGCCAGCCAGGCAAATTTCTTGCTTATTAACATTTACATTTTAATTTCTCAGCTGCTTTATACTCTGTCATACCTTTCTTTTTAAATACAACTGAACAACATGATTTTTCATATCTTGCAGGGCAAACTTCTTTGCTTACTGGCAAATAAGCCAAAGGTCTATCAGGGGTCCTCAAACTACGGCCCGCGGGCCACATGCAAATACAAATATTGTATTTGATCCCGTTGTTTTTTTACTTCAAAATAAGATATGTGCAGTGTGCATAGGAATTTGTTCATAGTTTTTTTTTTTTAAATATATTTTATTGATTTTTCACAGAGAGGAAGGGAGAGAGATAGAGAGTTAGAAACATCGATGAGAGAGAAACATCGACCAGCTGCCTCCTGCACACCCCCCACTGGAGACGTGCCCGCAACACAGGTACATGCCCTTGACCAGAATCGAACCTGGGACCCTTCAGTCCGCAGGCCTACGCTCCATCCACTGAGCCAAACCGGTTTCGGCAATAGTTTTTTTTTAAACTATAGTCCGGCCCTCCAACGGTCTGAGGGACAGTGAACTGGCCCCCTGTTTAAAAAGTTTGAGGACCCCTGGTAAGTGGACATGTTCATTTCATTAAAAAGCACAAGAAACAGTTAACTTACTAAAGTTTAAATATGCTGTAAATTTAAATATGCTGTCCACTAGATCCACCATCCATTAAATAAGAGTTTCCCCCACCTCCAATTGTAATGTGAATGAATTTATGTCCAATACCCAGATTCTTTAACTCTATTGCTCACTTGATGTGTTAATGGCTTAATTTTCAATATAGCATGATTGTGTTAATTGTGGAAGATGCTACCATGATATAAATGGAAGGTTAAAACAAAAATCTAGTTAGATGTAAGATCTAACCAATAATGATAACCAGCCATATGCAACTCATAAGTAATCTGTAAATTTGAATAAATTTCTCAGCTTTTCTTAAAGCTTCACTACCAATGTGGTGAAAATTAGAAGTATATCCATGAGATAATAGAGAGAGGGTAGTATGGTTATAAGAAACACATTCTATATTCTAAATAATCAACTTTAAAACATTTGTTTCCTCTGATTTCAGAATTACATACATTTTTAGAAAAATTAAAAAATCTAGAAAAATTTTATTTAAAAAAAGAAAAGTATTAATTTGATTTTACTATGAAGAGAAAAATCACTGTTGCCCTGGCCAGTGTTCCCAATGGTTAGAGCTCTGGCCAGTACACCGAAGGGGGGGGGTGCGGGAGGCACCCAGTTAATGTGCCTCTCTCATATCAATATTTCTATCTTTATCTCTCTCCTCCTCCTCTCCTCCTCCTTCCTTCCCTTCCACTCTCTGAAAAGCAATGGAAAAAATATCCTCTGGTGAGGATTTAAAAAAAAAAAAAAAGAGAGAGAGAGAGAAAATCACTATTGCCGTGGCCCGATGGCTTGGTTGGAGCATCATTCCATACACAAAAAGGTTGAGGGTTCGATTCCAGTCAGGACACATACCTAGGTTGCAGGTTTGATCCCTGGTCAGGGCACGTACAGGAGGCAACAGATCAATCGATGTTTCTCTCTCTCTTCCCCTCTCTCTAAAATAAAAAATCAATTAAAAAACTATATCCTTGGGTGAGGATTTAAAAAAGAGAGAAAAATCACTGTCAACGTAACGACACATTTCTTTTCAGTCCTCTTTTTCTTATTTGCAGTTTTGAGTATGTTACATAAACTTTAATCCTTTGTTATGGAAGTTAAAAACTTATTTCCCCATTACACATCTTCAAGTTATTATACTTGGTTCCAAAACATGTTTTTGAAATTCTGATGAAGCCTACATTGAATATATAGTCAGAAGAAAACCCTAAATTTTCCAATCTAGTAACAATATCTCTTCAACATTTATTAGACTTTTGGGTTTCTGTACATCTCCTTTTTGGATTTACTCTATTCATGTTTTCTGTTGTTATTTTAAGTAACATATATTCTTTCCTATACTGCATGTAGAAAAATTTAGTTTTAATTACAAATGTGTAATCATCCCCGTCACTGAATATCTCATTGCGATAGCTTTTCAGTTGATTTTGCTGGCTTTTTCTCTACTCTAACTGTATTTATTAGCACTTCAAGAATATTAATATGTAGTTTACAGTTCCAGAACTAAGTCTGAAAGCCCTTACTTAAAAAAATTTAATAATATTGATAATAGAAGTTATCTTATTATTGTCTTGATTTGAATCAGAATGCTCCAAGTGTCTACAACTAAGTATGTTTGTTTAGGTATGTGTATTTAAATTACCTTTTGAGTAGATGTATATTTAGAATGTCAATGTGTATTCCTTAAGTTCAATGGGAGAAAACTATGACAGTTTTCCTCTGTCCTATTAATATGGTGAATTACAGCCCTAACTGGTTTGGCTCAGTGGCTAGAGCGTCGATTCGGTCGAGGGCATGTACCTTGGTTGCGGGCACATCCTCAGTAGGGAGTGTGCAGGAGGCAGCTGATCGATGTTTCTCTCTCATCTATGTTTCTAACTCTCTGTCCCTCTCCCCTCCTCTCTATAAAAAATCAATAAAATGTATTTTAAAAAATATGGTGAATTACATGAAGAGACTTGCTGATTTGCACTGGCGATTATTTTATTTAGAACTTTTGCCTCACAATTCATGTGAGGTTTTCTATAGACTTTCTTTTTATCTTAGGTCTAAGTATCAGTATTATGTTAACCTCTTTTACTGTTTGTTTGTTTTTAATTGGAAAGAATTAGGTTGGTCTGGAACAAGCTAAATAAATTATCAGCAGCATCAACTCTTCTTTGAATAAACCCAAGTATCTGAAGGTGGTGGGAGTTTTTGTTTGTCCGCTGAGGCACTGATCACTTTTCCCTTAGATTGTCAAATAAAAAAAATGACAACAGCTAATATGATAGTCATCTGGTGTGAATAAATCAAAATTATACCTATTTTTTGGTCAGGTCAGCAAAAATTCTATTTTTTGGTTTGCTACTGAATTTAGTTTATGTGTGCCATGAGATGAAAAATGTTGAAAATGCTGGTGTAAGGTAAAGTTATGATACCTTTTTTCCTATATGGATACCTAATTGACTAATAACATTTATTTGATTTTCCTTTCCCCACTGAATTGCTTTTTCATAAATTAGGTGACAGTATATGTGTCAGTCTGGTTCTGGACTGTTTTGTTCCACTGGTCTATTTGTCTATCCATATGCCAATACCATATTATCTTAATTGTTACAGCTTGATATTTAGTAGTTTTAGTCCTCCAGATTTTCTTTCTTCTTCATGACTGCTTTGGCTTGAGACTGTATTTTATTTTTTCTTAATCCTCCCCTGAGGCTATTTTTCCCATTGATTTTTTTTTTTTTTTTTGAGTGGAAGGAAGGGAGGAGGGTGAGGAAAGGGGAGAAGGGGGGGGAGGG
>NW_005354174.1:1307822-1314349 GCF_000412655.1 Myotis brandtii
CAGAGACAAATTGATTGGTTGCCTCCTGCATTTGCCGATTGGTGCCAGGGATTGAACCTGCAAACCAGGAACATGACTTTGACCAGGAATCGAACCCAGGAGCCCTCGGTTCTCATTCTAACTATTGAGCCACACCAGCCAGAGCTTGATACTGTATCTTAAAAAAAAAAAAATAGATGTTTTTATTGACTATAGAGAGAAAGAGAGAGGAAGAGATGGAAACATCAATTGGCTGCCTCCTACTGGCTCCCTACTGGGGATCGAGCCCATAACCCAGGCATGTGCTCTGACCAGGAATCGAACTGGTGACCTCTTGGTTCATGGAACAACACTCAATCCATTGAGCCACTTTGGCTGGGTGATACTGAATTTTAATTTGTCTTTCATTTGAGCATCTTTTGATGTTTACTGGCTATTCATATTTTTCTCTTCTATGTGCTGGCTGTTCAGGGCTTCTGGAAACTAGCTGATTGTCCTTTATGTACTCATTAGTGATAGATCTTTCTGAATTAGGAAATTCATCCCTTATCTGTCATATACTGTCATTTGCATAGTTTTTTCTTAAATGTGCTTATAATTTATTATGTACTCAAAGGTACCAATTTCTTTTTTTCCTCCTAGGTTGTGAATTCATACTTAAAAAAGCCTTCCCCATGACAAGATGGCATTCTAGTGTTGGCAAGACAAGTAACAGAGGACTTCACCTTTTATAACATTATTTATTTTTATGTTTGACATTTTAAAATTTTGTAAATTATCTTAAAAATAATGTCTTTAAAGAAATTTCAATCATTTCCCACTATGAGATACTGACTCAATAATTTATTCTGATTCTTTTATGATTTCATTTGCCATATTTAAATCTTTAACCGCCAAGAATTCACTTTGGTATACAGTGTAAAGTAGAGGTCTAACTTTTCCCCCAAATACTCAGTTGCCCAAGGTATTTTTGTATGTTTCCCCCACTTATTTATAATATAGCATCGTCTCATAACTTGATCACATACTAAATTCTTAAATATGCTTTGGTTTTTATCTTGACTGTCTACTTTGTTCTTTTTTTATTTTATTTTTTTCCAATATATTTTATTGATTTTTTACAGAGAGGAAGGGAGAGGGATAGAGAGTTAGAAACATCGATGAGAGAGAAACATCGATCAGCTGCCTCCTGCACGCCTCCTACTGGGGATGTGCCGGCAACCAAGGTACATGCCCTTGACCGGAATCGAACCTGGGACCTTTCAGTCCACAGGCTGACGCTCTATCCACTGAGCCAAACTGGCCAGGGCTTTGTTCTTTTTTTAAAAATAAATGTATATTTTTTATTGATTTCAGAGAGAGGGAGAGGGAGAGAGAGACAGAAACACCAATGAGAGAGAATCATCAACCGCACCCCCACCCCATGCATTCCCCCTACGGGGATAGAGCCGGCAACTCAGAAATGTGCTTGAAGGGGAATCAAACCATGACCTCTGGGTTCACAGGTCGATGCCAACCACTGAGCAACACAGGCCGGGCTAAATCTTCCCAGCAAGATCTCTAATGCTCCTGTCTACTATGTTCTACAAATCAATCTCTCTCTGTTTTTGTGACACTGCTACACTGTTTTAAAATATGTAGCTTTCTAATATAATTGACTGTCTTATAATGCAAATCTCTCCTAAGTATTGTGCATCTTCAAAATTTCCTTGACTCATTAATCTTCATGTAATTCTTCCAGATAAATTTTGTATTTAATCAGTTTCCTATATCCAATAAAATCCTGAGTCTGATTCAAATTGTGATAAATTCATACCTTAAACTGAGATGAGTTGACATATTATAACCTTTCCATCTAGATCAGTGGTTCTCAACCTTGGCTGCACATTAGAATCACCTGGGAATCTTTTTAAAATCCTGATTTCTGGGCCTCATCCTCCGGAAATTCTGTTTCTTTATCAGGATTTTAAAAAGATTCCCAGGTGATTCTAATGTGTAGCCAAGGTTGAGAACCACTGATCTAGATACATGGTGTGGCTCAGTGGTTGAGCGTCAATCAGTGAACCAGGAGGTCACAGTTCAATTCCTGGCCAGGGCACATGCCCAGACTGTGGGTTCTGTCTCCAATAGGGAAGCGTCGGCCTGCAGACTCAAGGGTCCCAGGTTCGATTCTGGTCAAGGGCATGTACCTTGGTTGTGGCACATACCCAGTAGGGAGTGTGCAGGAGGCATCTGATCGATGTTTCTCTCTCATCATTGTTTCTAACTCTCTATCCCTCTCCCATCCTTTCTGTAAAAAAGCAATAAAATATATTTAAAAAAAATTTTTTAAAGATACATGATATGGCTCGCTATTTATGTTCTTTTGTGCCCCTCCCTTATAAAGTTTTCATTTTCAATTTATTAATCTTAAAAGCTCTTTATATATAAAGAGTTCTTTAGCTGTCAAATATGTTGCAAGCATTTTTTTCAATTTGTTACCAGTCAATTTTTAAATAATCAAATTAGTTGAGACAACTATATAGCTATACAACAGAAATATACCCAGAAAAAGAAAAAATAACTCTAATACTAAATCAGACATGAATTCGTATGGTTTTCAGCATGAGACTTATAATAATTTTTAAAAATCATTAAGTTTAAGACTGAAAATAATAAATAGAACAAATTACTAAAACACTTCACCCAACCAAAACTTAACTATGGCAAATATTGTAATTGGAAGAGGATATAAAATATACCATTTGGCGGTTAAAATGAAAAGGAAATATCATACACTTCATTCTTTAAAGAACCCAGCCCTTCATTCTATTTGCTTTTACTTGGTATACAGTTTTACAATTCCTTCTATTCACCTCATCCACTTTCTATACCTAAATGGTTTAGCGTCTTTGAGTAAAAACCATTTAGATTCAAATACATTACTTTGTAGGGTATTACTTTTTATTGACCCATCTTTACCACCTGTCAATTTTTTAAAACATATTTTAGTGAACTTCCCTTCCCATATACCTCAGCAGCCATTTCCAACTTGTTTAGCTTTCCTACGTAAAAATCAGCACTCACCCTTACTATTAGATGATCATACCTCTTTATTCATGACAACCATTCTTTACAAATTTACCTATGTTGATACTTTATGTCCTTAACACTTTTCCATCTGATCTTAAAGGAAGAAGTGGTCTTTCCCCAACTCCAATTTATAACTGATACCTTAATTTATGCAACGTGAAGGAAGGGGCAAGACTCATAAATTAATGTTCTTGCATATGGATTCTGCTCCACAATTTATTTCTTGCCTTACTGATATATTTATTTAACTTCTTACTGTTTTGGTTTCTGCCAGTCAGCCAATACATATATCTAATGTCTTCCATTAAAAAAAATCCCTTCACATCTTACTCTTTGTACATTTCAACACCTGTCTCCCTGCCCATTTTAGAAGCAGTCAGCATGACTACTTTTTCACCTCCCATTCATTCCACAATCCCACCTCCTAAAGCTTTATGTGAAACTGGACCAAAACAATCAAGGATGGGGGCCATAGCTGGTTTGGTTCAGTACATAGAGCGTCCAAAGGGTCCCGGGTTCGTTTCCAATCAAGGGCATGTACCTGGGTTGTAGACTCCTCCCCGGAGCAGGCCCTGTCAGGGTTCATGTAGGAGGCAACCAATCAATGTGTTTCTCTCACATCAGTATTTCTCTGTCTTTCCTTCTCTTCCACTCTCTCTCTAAAAATCAATGAAAAAATATCCTCAAGTGACGGTTTAAAAAAAGGGGGGGGGAGAATGAGGGAATTTTTGGTACCACAAATACTATAATTTTGCTATGACTATGCCTATTGATGGAACTTGGGACTACTAGAGGGATCTAATTATGACTTTCTTCTTGGCTCTAAACTGAAGAAAATGCAACTATAAACAGTAAGGCCCTTAAATTTTTCACAAATTGGGCGTGAGATGAATATCTTATATGTATTAAAATGCTTAGAGTCATATTTATGTGTTGATACACTGTTTAAAATAAAAATTCCTTCTTATACTTCCATTCGATTAAAGAATGAAGTCCAGGAATTGACTTTCACTCTAGCTATTTTTATAAAAAGCTAATAAAAATTAGTTCTATAATGTCTTTCATAAAAACAATCTACCTCAAGATGCAAAATCTTTCCAAGCAAGAAAGCAAGGTCCTAAAAGAAAAACAAGAAAGCAAGGTCTTGGAGGAACTAAATACTAGGTATGAGACCTTGACTAAACTACTTAACTTTTTCACCTCACACAGGGTTATACCCTACTTTGAGGATTAAACAAGATAACATGTAAAAACACAGTTCCAGGTACATGTTAAATACCTTCCTTCACCTTAGCACAGTGCCATACTCCCAAAAGACATACAACTATTAAGGGGTAAAAGTGTCCCAGAAAGAAGCACTATTTTTTAAAATATATTTTTATTGATTTCAGAGAGGGAGAGAGAGAGAGAAACATCAAGGATGATAGAGAATCATTGATCGCCTGCCTCCTGCACACCCCCTACTGGGGACCGAGCCTGCAACCTGGGCATATGCCCTTGACTGGAATAGAACCAGGGACCCTTCAGTTTGCAGGCTGATGCTCTATCCACTAAGCCAAACCAGCTAGGGCAAGAAGCACTATTAAAACTTTGTGGACTACGCAAAAAAAAAAAATGTGGCAAAAGCACCATCTGTTCATACTCACTAATAATAATCTTCAAATGAAAAACTTCAATTAGAAGCAAGGTACTAGAAGATATCCAAGTATTTTGAGGGAATTCAATTACTAAATGTACTTTGATGAACTTTCCAATGATTTTTCTCTAAAAGTGTAAACGATTGCATATGATTTAATAAAATGGACAGTTAGTACACACACAAAGTTGAAGCTTCCCAGTTGAGAAAGACAACTCTAACTCATCCTTCCCTGGGAGTTATGAATCTTAAATACACACTGTTTCCTTAGATATACACAATAGTCAATATATCAAAGGGATTTGGAATGAAGGAAGGTCTCCCCCTCCCCCATAATACTATGAATGAGCAAAATGAACCTTCTCCAAACATTTAGGGGGAAAAACATTTGAAATTTTAGAATTGGTGTAAAGCAGTTGGCTTTAGTAGAATGCAGCAAGTCGGCTGCTTTCTGAAAAATTATTTTGGGGTGGAGAAAACAGGCAATCTTCCCAATAAAACAACTGCCATAAAACACCAAGCATTTACAAGAATATACACATCTGTTAAATATCAGTTTACACTGTCCCAGCCAACTTACAAAGCAAGAGGAAATATTTAAGGTCTAAGAAATAAATCATCCTCTACTTTAGGTCAAATTTTGTATGGGTGTCTACTGGAGAATAGGTGTTTTCCACGCCAATTCAAGGCAAGAACTGAATAATAAATCCACTGTTCACATTCAAATGTGGGGAGGAGAGGAAAAGGGAGACTCCAAGTCCATAAAGTTCTCCTCCCTCTAAAAACACTGCAAAAACTGTCCACGTCTGAAGACTCTTACCCTTGAAACTCCTTGGAGAGTGACTTGCAGACTTTTTGCTGAGATTTTTGAGGGGGAGCGATTTAGGAATGCTGCAAGATTGCAACTTCCAGATACATGAACATAATTTAAATTCTAAAGCTTTTTGTTTTAGGAAAGATCCCTCCCCCTTTCTCCTTTCAAACAGTTTATCAACACTCCCATATTAATAAAACTCCCAATTTAACTCCAAGAATAAACGAAAATCAAAGCTTTAAAAAATAGGCAAATAAGGCACACGACTGTTTCCAGTTAATTCCTCAACTCCCTCTCAATGAGGTTGAGAAAAGAGAAACCAAGGAACACGAAGCAAAAAAAAAAAAAAACTTGGGCAGGAGGGAGGAGAGAGGAAAAAGTAGGAAGGGGGTGGGGAGTGGGGCTGGGGGAGGGGGAAGCACAGCAAGAAGTCCAGCTGATGCTGACCATTAATTGGGAAGAGGGTGCAGAAAACATCCCGAAGACACAAGCTAGAAGGGGGGAGAGGGACGCAACAGAGGAAGCCCAGGCGAAGGCCTCCCCCGGGGGCGCCGCATAGGAGGGGACGCCAAAACGGGGGCTCCTTTGGAAGAGATACCCATCAAGGCCCAAGAGCTGGAAAAACAGAGAATGTGGAGATCGGGTGTCTCTACACTGGCAGCCCCGAGACCGCACCAGATGTCTCGGGAGGCCATCCTGCTCCGAGGGGTGAGGGGTTACCGCGGGGGTTCGCAGACGTGGAAGGGGGTGCGGCCCCGCGGGTTGCGGCAGGAGAGCGGAGAGCAGGCCCAGGGCCCGTACCTTGTAGTAAACATCGAACTGGATGTTCTCGGGCAAGGAGCGGATGTCCCGGCGGGAGCGGATGTAGTTGTCCACGACGGCGGAGATGGCGGTGTTGTAGAGAGTCTCTGGGATCCACTCTAGTTCCACGGCCGCCATCTTCCTTCCCTCCTCCTCCGCCGCCTCCGCCTCCTCCTCCCAAAGGCCCCCGCCTCCCTCCGTAGCGAACTCCTCGGCGGCCCCGGA
>NW_005354174.1:1314565-1328735 GCF_000412655.1 Myotis brandtii
CGTCCTAGCGCGGATCCCTGCAGGGGCGGGGCTGCGTGTGCGCCGTCATGACGTCAGCGCGCGCCGACGCGCTGGAGGGCAGGAATGCGGCAGGCGGAAAACTTGGAAAGAGCAGAGCCGGGATCCTTACCACAGGGAGCGTCCTTTCCAGGGGCCGCAGTCGGGTGGGTGGACGCCGTGCGCTTTTGCATTGGGATGAGTTATTCCAGCTTTTTCACCCGCACGTTCCTTGTCAGTCGGACGCATCAGTCTCCCTTCAGCAAAACCTGCCTTAGGCTCTGACCCTTTCGTGCCTCAGGTAAAAGTTTGGATCCTCTTCTCACAAAAATGCACAATATGAGTACATTGAAAAGTATGCATTCAGAGCATTCACATGACCCTAGGAACCCTTCCTTAGACTCCGGTCCCTAAGCCAAGGTCAGAACCTTTGGTCCAGGAACTAGGGGGTCAGGATGGAAGGGAGATTTGAATTTCATTGTATAACCATTCGCACTGTTTTAACTTCCCCCCACCCCATTTTTAAATATATTTTTATTGTTGATAGTATTACAGGTATCTCCCATTTCTTACAGATATTTCTGATTCCCTGCTCTTTTACCCCCTCTCCCAAATCCCTCCCCCCTCCCAGGTCTCTATTGCCCTATTGCCCGTGTTCATGGGCTATGCATATAAGTATATGAGTTCTTTGGTTTATCTCTTCTCGTCCCACCAACCCCACATCGAGGTGTGCCAGTCTGTTCCATGCCTCCCTGCTTTGTGACTTAAAAAAAAAAAAATTCTTTTCTAAACAAATTTTAACAAAAAGAACTCTTGCTTTAGAAGATTTTGGTAGGAAGGTTAGCCTGATTATGGAATTAACAAATCATGGTGCCATGGCCAACTAGCTCAGTTGGTTAGAGCATCCTCCCCATAGGCCAAGGTTGTGGATTCCATCCGGAGTCAGGGCACTTACAAGAATCAACCAATGAACTCATAAATAAGTGGAACAATAAATTGATGTCTCTCTCTCTCCCTCCCTCTCCTTCCCTTCTCTCTCTCTCTCTCTCTCTCTCTCTCTCTGAAATCAATTTTTAAAAAATACAAATGCCCAGTTACATTTTAATTTCAGATAAACAATGATAGTTTTTTTTAATATGAGTATGTTACATGCAGAACTTTTATCTACCCATTCTGAGTCACACTATAGGCTTGAACCCCAAGAACTGGTTGAACAGAGAAACCAGTGGAAACTAGGCCATTTTTATTGTGGACCACCCTCAACTGAGGAAGAAATGTACTTCCTTGTACCCTAGGGAATTAATGAATCCCAGCAGAGCTTGGATATGAACTCAGTAATTATGTAAATACTGGCTTTCATATTTTGGATGGTAGCAAAGCATCTGAGTTTTTAGTGATCAGAGCCAGATCATAAAGAAGCTTAAATGTAATGCTAATAGCCTTGGACTTTATCTTGGAGATGATAGGAATCCTTATAGGATTATGAGAGAAGTAAAAGGATCAGAGTGTTGGAGGTCTAGAATTTTGCATTGCCAGCTGCAGAAGGATATAAGGAAGAGGTCCGCTAAACGGTCATGGCCGCCTATACATTTTGGTAGACAGAGGTCCTTTGTATCACAAAGTTATCCTTATAGTCCACCAGGTCCCCTTTAAGCCTTGACTACTGATAGCCTCAAATTTAGCAGGAGGCCTGGCACCGTAAGAGCTATATAAGACATGAACTGGGACCAGAAAGAATTCTGAGAATCCTAAGAGGTGATACACATTTTGACCATTTTTAAATTGCATTTTCTCCCCTCATCAAGGTGTACCTTCCTCTCGAATCTGGTTGGATTGTGTCTGCTTCAACAAATAGAGTATAGGAGAAGTGATGCTAGATCAGAAAAGGACATGTAGAGTCCACCGTGTTCTCTGGAATACTCACTCTTGGATTCTCTGGAATACTCACTCTTGGATTCCTGAGCCACCATGTAAAAATTATCCTGAGACCATCATGCTCTCAGAAAGCCCAAGCCACATGAAGAGACTACTAATATACTAATATACTACTATATATACTAATATACTACTAATATATATAAGCACTCTGGTCAACAGTCTCACCTCAGGTACCAATTGTTTCAGTGAAGAGAACTCCAATGATTCCAACTCCAAGATGTTGGCAGATGAGGGACCAAGTATATCATGGAGCTGAGACAAGCATCCATGCTCTGCTCTGTCTGAATTCCTGACCCACAGGACCATAATAGAATGGTAGTTCATTTATTAAGGTTGGGGTGGTTTGTTATGCCATAATAGATCACCAGAACACCCCATTCCAATCCCCTAAAGTTTTCAGGAACCCATCATTTTAGAATGCATTTTGAACCTATTTCTTCTTTGGGCTACATAATACTAAGCATATGAATCTGTTCATGAAAATGATACAATTCATAACCTGTAGTGGACAATTTTCTTAACTTTCTGCTACACTATTCATAAGAGTGAACTGCCTAAACATAGAATATCAAAATGGAGACAATGATTTTTGTCCTAAATTTGAAGAGTCTTTTTCAGAGGCCTCCAAGTCAAAATCCACATATTCAACACCCAACCACAGACCAACAATCAATCAGATGGACCTCATAAACAGAGTCGTTAAAGCACGCCTATCGCACCACACACCGTATAGACAAAATGACTGTTCTGTAACTTTAAGCCATTAAAGAACAGAGCAGGGCTTTGCCAACAAGTGCTTGTCACTTGGGGAAACAATGCACATAGAAAATCTGGCTCAATTCTCATCTCTTAGTACTATTACCCATATTTGCAGAAAACTTAAGAGTTTCCTGAGTATGTTCATAGTTACTGTCCATCTTGTCTTGGCCCCTTTAAATCCACCCTGCTTGCTACACGTGGCATTCTGTCTCCAAATTTAATCCAGACTGCTATCTATCTACTGGTATGTTCCCCCTCTTCTTTATCTCTACTGTTTTCATTAACATACATAACACCCCCATGTGGTCCTAAGAAGCAATGGTTAATATACCCTTTCATTTGCCAGTCTTTCTGCAAATGCCAACTTCATTTATAGATGTTTCTTCACAAGTTCAAATAGACATGTACTAGTATAAGGATGTCTATCTTACCACATATACATCTTGTTTATGTGGTAAGATACTAGTTTTAAAATATGAATAGTAACCCTTCTCCCCAGTGAGGCAGCAGATAGAATAGTTCTATACCCATTTGTTCTAAGTTAGAGAACACAGAAGAGAGAAACAAGGAGCCTTTTCTTTGCTTTTGCTTTTCAAAAGTCTAGGCCCTGAAGGGAAACAGAAAGAACACTTATGCAAAGACAATACGGTAGATTTGATAAATAGAGCTTCCCCATCCCTTACACCAGCCAGTTTCCCTGGAAAGGAGGAAGAAGGGGGAAAGCCCAAAGTAGAAAGTATAGGAATGTGATTATAGAGGAAGTACCTTACACCCTGCTCCTCACTACCACTATCCTTCAGCCTCTGCATGGGTCCTAGAGTAGGAATGAAAAAATATATATATTTGGGAGCATCTGAGTGGAGAGGGTTTACTTTCATAAGTAGAGTCCAGAAAGGCAGTACGAATTAACAGTGGGAACAGCTGCCTGATAGGCTCACACAGATGGGTCTTTGATAACATCACAGGCCCCCCAGCATGATATGGGAATAATAGAACGACTGTCTTTAATTACCTGGGGGAAACCAGCATCTATGAAGGGCTTTGAGTTGCTCAGAACAACAGAATCATTTCTGTGTGCCTAAGAGCCTTAGTCAACCTCCCAGAGATGGCTACTGACAGCCTGTCACAGGGACTGATAGTTCCAATGTATCAGAGAGTACCTTCAAGGATGGAGACAAAAATCTGTCAAGAACATCTTAAGATTCAAAAGGAGAAAAGTATAGCAATGATAAGCATGGACCAATTTTGGTCTGTGGACCACATGACTCAAGATTCAAATTCCAGGAATAGAGAGTCTGATTGGTGAGGTTGGACCAGGAAAGACAAGGCAATATAATTGACTATTCACCAAGATTACATACAATAGGAAAGGGGTTGTTACCTAATGGGGAAAAAAATCAAGTGGTGTTTCAAAAAGATGAGGTCAGGGATGTCTGGCAAGCAAAAAGTACAGATGTCTCCCGAAGCTGAAGTCACCAAGTGTATTTACTGGGTCAAAGACACAATACTTTAAAAAAGTATTTACTAAGGCATAACTTATACACAATAGAAGTCATACATGTTAAGTTTACAGGTTGATAACTTTTGACAAATATACACATTTATATTACTTACCATCCCAATCAAGGTGTACATTACCCATTTCTCCAGAAGTTCCATGGTGTCCCTATGTAGTCAATCTCCACAACTGCCCCATCTCAGGCAACTGATGTAATTTCTAGTATTATTATTTTTGTCTGTTTTAGAATTTTATTTAAATGGAATAATCTAATATTTTTAATATTTTATTTTTTACTAGCTTCTTAGCTATTATTTTTTCAGTGTTTTCTCTAAGGCTAATAATATCTATTCTTAACTTATCAGAGTCTACTTAGAGTCAATACTGTATCTCTTCCCACTTCCCACTTTCTGTTTAACACTTATCCTTACTTATCTGACACTTACTGCTTCACAATGAAATAAGTTTCTAGCAAATAAAAATTTACAAATAAATTTCAGAAAGGAAGGGAAAGGGAGAGAGTTCAGAACACTGGTTATAAAGATGCTCAAGGAACTTAGTGAGAACTTCAACAAAGAGCTAGTAAGCATAAAAAGACATAAAAACCATTAAAAAAGAACCAGTCAGAAATGAACACCAATAACTAAAATTAAAAATGCACTAGAGCCCTAGCTGGTTTGGCTCAGTGGATAGAACTTTGGCCTGAGGGCTGAAGGATCCTGGGTTCAATTCTACTCAAGGGCACATGCCAGGATTGCGGGCTTGATCCCTAGTAGGGGGCATGCGGGAAGCAGCTGATCAATGATTCTCTCTCATCATTGATGCTTCTATCTCTCTCCCTCTCCCTTCCTCTCTGAAATCAATAAAAATATAGTAACTAGAAGCAATTAACAGGAGATTAGATGAAACAGAGGATTAAATCAGTGATTTGGAAGGCAAGGTAGCAGAAAACACCCAAACAAAACAGAAAAGAAAAAAAAAAGAAAGGATTAAAGAAATGAGGATAGTGTAAGGGACCTCTGGGACAACATTGAGCATAACAACATTTGCATTATTGGGATAACTAGAAGAAGAGAGAGAACAAGGGATTGAGAACCTATTTAAAGAAATAATGACTTGCCCTGACCGGTTTGGCTCAGTGGATAGAGCGTCGGCCTATGGACTGAAGGGTCCTGGGTTCGATTCCAGTCAAGGGCACGTACCTTGGTTGCGGGCACATCCCCAGTTAGGGGGTGTGCAGAAGGCAGCTGATCAATGTTTCTCTCTCATCGATGTTTCTAACTCTCTATCCCTCTCCCTTCCTCTCTGTAAAAAAATCAATAAAATATATTTAAAAAAAGAAAAAAAAGAAATAATGACTGAAAAGTTCCCTAACCTGGCAAAGAAAATAAAAACTATTGGAAAAGAGAAGCTCTCTTCCTCTACTGTGGCTCACATCTAACAAATAGAATATGGTAGGAAGGATGCTATGTTACTTCCAAGGACATAACTTTCATTTGACACTCTCCTTGAATCATTCATTCTGGGGGATGCCAGCCACCATGTTGTAAGGATACTCAAGCTGCCCTGTAGAAAGGACACCAAAGAGAGGACCTGAGGCATCAACTCCTCCCAGAATATTCCAAACCAATTCTGTACTGAATTTTTACTTTTATTTTTTAAAATATTATTGATTTTTTACAGAGAGGAAGGGAGAGGGATAGAGAGTTAGAAACATCGATGAGAGAGAAACATTGATCAGCTGCCTCCTGCACACCTCCTACTGGGGATGTGCCCACAACCAAGGTACATGCCCTTGACCGGAATCGAACCTGGGACCTTTCAGTCCACAAACCAACGCTCTATCCACTGAGCCAAACCGGTTAGGGCTACTTTTATTTTTTTATTCAGTCTTCATAGAGACTCTCAAAAATTGCCAATGCCAACTATATGTCAAGTCGTCGTGATGGGGTATTGGGAAAAGTTTTCAGTTAGCAATAATCTCATGTTGAATAAACCTCATTGGCTATGATACTACCACTGTACAAAAAAACACTAAGTTCTTAAATATAAAAACTATATAGCCTTCCATTCTTCCCTCATCACACTCCACAGAAGTAATTATTGTTAAGCAGAGTAAATATACTTCTGTACATTTATATAAGCAACTGAAACTCTTGTTACTGGTGGGAATATAAATTGGCATAATCATTTTGGGAAACTGTTTGGCAGCATCTACAAAAACAACATACACATAGAAACACAATAGTGTTACTCCTAGATATATATCCAACAAAATAAAGACATACGTAAACTAAAAAACATGTAAGAGAAACATTCACAGATCTTTATTCATAATCACCCCAAACTAGAAAACGCAATTGTAGAATGGATAAATTTGGTATATTTAATAAAAATGCCAGATAGCAACATAAATGAACAAACTGTAGCAACATTCAATGTGAATATATCTCACAAAAATCATGACCAAAGAAGCCAGACAGGATAGAAAATATACTGAATGATTACATTTATTTAAAGTTCAAGACAGGCAACACTAATCTATAGAGACAGAAATCAGGAAGTGGTTACCTCTGGAGAGGACTAGGAGAATACATCAGGGGGCTCTGGGCTGTTAATGGGTGTAAGGGCTTTGTGATAATTTATTAAGTTGAACAATAATGCAGTAAAATATTGATCTCATTATTTTTCTTTTTTTAAATATATTTTTATTGATTTCAGAGAGGAGGAGAGAGGGAGAAAGAGATAGAAACATCAGTGATGAGAATCATTGATCGGCTGCCTCCTGCATGCTCACTACTGGGGATTGAGCTCACAACCTGGGCATGTGCCCTAACCTAGAATTGAACCATGACTTCCTGGTTCATAGGTCGATGCTCAACCACTGAGCCACAGCGGCCAGACCTCGATCTCATTATTTTTAATGGCTCCAGAGTCTTCCATTTGAAAGATGTTTACCATTTTATGTAAATGTTTCCCTTTGGTTTAGATACTTACATTGAACTTAGGTATTTATTCCCATTATATTGCTGTAATGAACAACCTTGTACATATATCTTTTTCTATTTGTATGAATACATCTGTAAGGTACTTTTCTAATAGAGCTACTAGATGCTTTAAAAGGAATACACATTGTAAAGGTTGATGGACATTGTCATATAACCATTGCCAAAAAAACTGTACAATTTGCATTTTCACCAACAAGATGTGATTGCTTAATTTCCATAACATGGAAATTCATTGGGTGTAATTGATCTTTTATATTGTTGCCTCTCTAGTAGGTATAAACTTTTTCTTACTGCTGAATTTATCTGTACTTTTAAATTATTAGTGAAGTTGAAAAGCTTTTCATGTTATTAGCTATTTGTTTATTATGTTTTATGAGCTGCCTATTTACATTTTTATCCCCCCCCAACCCAGGGAATGACTTACTTTTAATAATATATATTAAGAATATCAACCCTTTATCAAGTGATGCAAATATATTTTTTCTGATTTGTCATTTGTATTTACGGTGATTTTTATTTAGCCTATGAGTAAGTAGCTTAAATTTTTATGTGTTTGGTTCATGTTTTTAATGTTTTCTAGTATCTCATCAGACTTGCAGTCCTGTAGGAAAATTTTTCAGAATTTGTTCTGTGCTGATCATTTTGTATCATTTTTTTCCTGGAACACAGTGTACCCTTTGGATGTTCCAGGGGAGGAGATCAAGGTAATGTCAGACTAGTCCTGCCCACACATCCTGGGCCAGCCTCCCAGGCACTGGCCTAAAGCAACTAAGACAAGTAGTCTAGCTCCTCAAGGTCTCTATGAATGCCTCTTTCATACTGGTCTCTAAAGCTTTGAAATGGGTCAAAGCAGAACATTCACTTTTTATCCAACAGCCACATTATATACTACATGAAATCTCACACCTTATTTCCTGCTCAATTAAATTTTCAAATCTTGTTTATTGGATGACACCACCCAAATAATACTATGCCAGCTATTTTTTAAAATCATAACATCTGAAATTTAATAGAATGGTCTCTTTCCCTTATATTTGGAGAAAAATTGATATTTATTTCCAAAATAGGTCTCTCCCTTCTTACTCCCAAAGAATTAAAATCCCCAAATTTCTCCTTTCCCAATTCTTACTGAGGGCTCTAACTAGAGAGGTGCCAGCTTATTGTCAGGGTTCTTTCTTTGTCAATTGCAGCTCTATTCATCTTTCACTAGGCCCACTGTGGACTTGCCAGCTCCTCCCAGAATATTCCAAACCAATTCTGTACTTTTCCTGAATTTTTACTTTTATTTTTTTATTCAGTCTCTATAGAGACTGTCAAAAATTGCCAATGCTGACTATATGTCAAGTCGTCATGATGGGGTATTGGGAAAAGTTTTCAGTTAGCAATAATCGCATGTTGAATAAACCTCATTGACTATGATACTACCACTGTACAAAGTTTTTTTCCTGAGTTTTAGGACACACAAAAATGTTTCACCATAAGTCCCTAGACCACAAAACTTCATTTCCTAAAAAATAGTGATTTTCAATAATCTAAAGCAATCTAAATCCACAGGTTAGGTACCAACATCGCAGAATTTGAGCATTGTTGGGGTCAGTGAAGAGAGTTCAAGAAAGAGCTTGTTTTAGATTTGCTATAAGTCTTTTTTTTTTGTAAATATATTTTATTGATTTTTTACAGAGAGGAAGGGGGAGGGATAGAGAGCTAGAAACACCGACGAGAGAGAACCGTCGATCAGCTGCCTCTTGCACACCTCCCACTGGGAATGTGCCCGCAACCAAGGCACACGCCCTTGACCGGAACCGAACCTGGGACCCTTCAGTCCACAGGCCGACGCTCTATCCACTGAGCCAAACCGGTTAGGGCTGCTATAAGTCTTATCAGTCCATTCCACATACTCAGAGCACACCACCTGTTGAGTTAAAACTCAATTGGGAGGCCCTGGTTGGGTAGCTCAGTTGGTTAGAGCATTGTCCCCATATGCCAAGGTTGTGGGTTCAATCGCCAGGGTACATATATACAAGAATCAACCAATGAATGCATGAATAAGTGGAACAACAAATCAATGTTTCTCTCTCCCAAGTTAATAAATAAATTTTTTAAAAAACTACCCTGCCCAGCTTGGCTCAGTGGATAGAGCGTCAGCCTGTGGATTGAAGGGTCCCAGGTTTGATTCCGGCCAAGGGCACATGTCTGGGTTGCAGGCTTGATCCCCAGTGGGGGGCGTGCAGGAGGCAGCCAATCGATGATTCTCTTTCATCATTGATGTTTCTATCTCTCCTTCTCCCTTCTTCTCTGAAATCAATAAAGAAATATATTTTTTAAAAAACAAAAACAAAAACCTCAATTGGTAAGGGTGGTGTGGCTCCAGTGATTGAACATTGACCCATGAACTAAAAGGTCACAGTTCGATTCCCCGTGTGGGAGGCAGCCAATTGACGATTCTTTCATCATTTTTTTTTTAATTATTTTTTATTTATTTATTTTTTTTTGCTTAAATTATTACAAAGAGTATTACATGTTTCTCCTTTTTTCCCCCCGCCCTTGACAATCCCCTGGCCTCCCCTACCCCCCAGTGTCTGTGTCCATTGGTTATGCTTATATGCATGCATACAAGTCCTTTGGTTGATCTCTTACCCCCCCAGGCCCCCCCACCCTCCCCGGCCTTCCTGCTGTAGTTTGACAGTCTGTTCGAGGCAACTCTGCCTCTGTATCTATTATTGTTCAAAAGTTTGTAATGGTCTCTATTATCCATGAATGAGTGAGATCATGTGGTATTTTTCCTTCATTGACTGGCTTATTTCACTTAGCATAATGCTCTCCAGTTCCATCCATGCTGTTGCAAATGGTAAGAGTTCCTTCTTTTTTACAGCAGCATAGTATTCCATCGTGTAGATGTACCACAGTTTTCTAATCCATTCATCTACTGATGGGCACTTAGGCTGTTTCCAGATCTTAGCTATGGTGAATTGTGCTGCTATGAACATATGGGTGCACATATCCTTTCTGATTGGTGTTTCTGGTTTCTTGGGATATATTCCTAGAAGTGGGATCACAGGGTCAAATGGGAGTTCCATTTCCAGTTTTTTGAGGAAACTCCATACTGTCTTCCATAGTGGCTGCACCAGTCTGCATTCCCACCAGCAGTGCACAAGTGTTCCTTTTTCTCCACATCCTCTCCAGCACTTGTCGTTTGTTGATTTGTTGATGATAGCCATTCTGACAGGTGTGAGATGGTACCTCATTGTTGTTTTGATTTGCATCTCTCGGATGATTAGTGACTTTGAGCATGTTTTCATATGTCTCTTGGCTTTCTGAATGTCCTCTTTTGAAAGGTGTCTATTTAGATCCTTTGCCCATTTTTTGATTGGATTGTTTATCTTCTTTTTGTTAAGTTGTATGAGTTCCCTATAAATTTTGGAGATTAGGCCCTTATCAGATATGACGTTGGCAAATATGTTTTCCCACGCAGTGGGTTTTCTTGTTGTTTTGTTGATGGTTTCTTTTGCTGTGCAGAAGCTTTTTATTTTGATGTAGTCCCATTTGTTCATTTTCTCTTTAGTTTCAACTGCCCTAGGAGCTGTATCAGTGAAGAAATTGCTTTGGCATATGTCTGAGATTTTGTTGCCTTTGGATTCTTCTAGTATTTTTATGGTTTCCGGTCGTATATTTAAGTCCTTTATCCATTTTGAGTTTATTTTTGTGTATGGTGTAAGTTGGTGGTCTAGTTTCATTTTCTTGCATGTATCTGTCCAATTTTCCCAGCACCATTTATTGAAGAGACTGTCTTGACTCCATTGTATGTTCTTGCCTCCTTTGTCAAATATTAATTGAGCGTATTGGTTGGGGCTGATTTCTGGGCTCTCTATTCTATTCCATTGATCTATATGTCTGTTCTTGTGCCAGTACCAGGCAGTTTTGAGAACAGTGGCTTTGTAATACAGCTTGATATCTGGTATTGAGATCCCACCTACTTTGTTCTTTCTCAGGATCGCTGCAGCTATTCGGGGTCGTTTTTTGTTCCAGATGAATTTTTGGAGAGTTCGTTCTAGATCTGTGAAGTATGCCGTTGGTATTTTAATGGGAAGTGCGTTGAATTTATAGATTGCTTTGGGTAGTATGGACATTTTAATGATGTTGATTCTACCAATCCATGAACACGGTATGTTCTTCCATCTGTTTATGTCTTCCTCTATCTCTTTTTTCAACGTCCTGTAGTTTTCTGAGTAGAGGTCTTTTACCTCTTTAGTTAAGTTTATTCCTAGGTATCTTAATTTTTTTGGTGCGATGGTAAATGGGATTGTTTTTATAATCTCTCTTTCTGAAAGTTCACTATTGGTGTATAGAAATGCCTCAGATTTCTTGGCATTAATTTTGTATCCTGCTACTTTGCCAAATTCATGTATTAAGTCTAGTAGTTTTTTGATGGAGTCTCTAGGGTTTTGTATGTATAATATCATGTCGTCTGCAAATAAGGACAGTTTTACTTCCTCTTTTCCAATTTGGATGCCTTTTATTTCTTCTTCTTGTCTAATTGCAATGGCTAATACTTCCAGTACTATGTTGAACAGGAGTGGTGAGAGTGGGCATCCCTGTCTTGTTCCTGTTTTTAGGGGAAATGGTGTTAGTTTTTGTCCATTGAGTATGATGTTGGCTGTGGGTTTGTCATATATGGCTTTTATTATGTTGAGGTATGATCCTTCTATTCCCACCTTGCTGAGAGTTTTTATCAAAAATGGGTGTTGGATTTTGTCGAATGCTTTTTCTGCATCAATTGATATGACCATGTGGTTTTTTTCTTTCAATTTGTTTATGTGATGTATCACGTTTATTGATTTGCGTATATTGTACCATCCTTGCATCCCTGGGATAAATCCTACTTGGTCATGGTGTATGATCTTTCTGATGTACTGCTGGATCCGATTTGCTAAGATTTTGTTGAGGATTTTGGCATCTATGTTCATGAGGGATATTGGCCTGTAATTCTCTTTCATTGTGTTGTCTCTTTCATCATTGATATTTCTATCTCTCTCTCCCTCTCCATTCCTCTCTCTGAAATCAATAAAAACATTTTTTTTTTAAAAAAAGAAACTCAATTGGGATAAGGTCCACAATAAGAAGTTGTGACACTAACTTCCCAGGGCCTGAGAGGAAAAATTTACCTTGCATATAAACTTCCACTTTGCAGACAATAGCATCTGAATTACTTTTCTCTCTTTGCAAAAAGAAAAAGAAAAACAAAATTTGTCATGGTTATTCCAGACAAGTAAGCTCCCCACAACCCCTGTTCGTTCATTATCCAACCTCTTTCATGGCGAGCAGTAGGAGCTCATCTCCCACTACAGAAACCAAAGAGGCAAATCTTTCCTTCGTCTTTCCCCTTCTCAGCAGCCAGAACACAAGGCCAAACAAGTGCTCCTACTCAGAAATTTCAGTGAGTGATGAAAAGATGAAGTGATGGTCAATTCATTCACAAGAGGTGCTGCAGTGGCATTGTCTTTAATGGGGGGGGGGGGAGAGAAAGAGAGAGAGAGAGAGATTGAGATTTTGAGAGATTGATTTGTTGTTCCACTTGTTTATGCATTCATTGGTTGCTTCTTGTGTGTGCCCTGGCAGGAGATGAACCCACAACCTGGGTGTATTGGGACGATGCTCTGACCAATTGAGCAACCCAGCCAAGGCCTTTCACCAATTTCCTGTACTTTGGCTTTTTCAAGGGAGATCCAGCTACTTCTAAGATTACTACTTGACTTCTCCTTCGTTAAATCTTTTGGGGTCCCCGCCATCCTCCCTGAAATAGTAACAATTGATAGGCCGCCTATTTTCTAATACTGTTACGTATGAGTAAAGTTTTCTCATATGTCCCTTTCACTTAGAAGAGCACAGCCTTTCTTTCTGAAGAGCCCCTCTCCTCACGTCCTGATAACCCCTAGTCTGCCCTCTGCCAATTCCTTATAAAATCTACTGAATCAACATTATGGATCTCTGAAATCCACAAATATAAAGGCTTATCTAATAATCACTTAGGATTCCTATTCTTTAAGGGGAAAGTAGTGATGGTGTATTGCATTAAATTCCTTTGGATTTAAAAAATAGAAAATGCTACATGATAAGAGACAAAAGAGAAATTAGATGTTGAAGTAGCTTACAAATCTTGGAAAAAATAGTCATCTTTTTCTCCCCATTTTGACCATTTTTAAGCATACAACTCAGCAGCACTAATTACAATCACTATATTGTGCAACAGTCACCATTATTCATTTCCAAAACTTTTCATAATCCCAAACAGAAAATCTATACTCATTAAGCAATAGCTCCCCATTCTCTCACCCTCCCAACCCCTGGTAACCTCTATTCTACTTTCAGTTTCTATAAATATGACTATTCTAGGTACCTCATATAAGTGGAATCATACACAGTCATACAATATTTTTTCCTTTAGTGTCTGACTTATTTCACTTAGCATGTTTTCAAGGTTCATGTATGTTGTAACATGTATCAGAACTTCATTTCTTTTTAAAATATGCTTAAAAATATATTTTTTAAAATATAAGGGAGACGATGCTGAAGTAATATCCATTCAGGGAGTTCATTGGTTGCATAAAACCATGGGTGATGAGATCAGTCACTACATTTTGAGTCCTTTTAGATGAAATGCTGTCCTTTTACAGATAAAAAAGGCAGGTTCGGAATGGAAGCAAGGCCTGTTGCAAACATTGGGGCTCTTTTAATTTAGGATTATAACACTGCTCTGATTAAACAATTTAACTATAAAAACGAAAAGATATGTATATAAGCATAACCAATGGACACGAGACACTGGTGGGTAGGGGAGGCCGGGGAAAGGTCAAGGGGAAAAAAAAAGGAGACATATGTACTACTCTTTTTTTTTTTTAAATATATTTTATTGATTTTTTACAGAGAGAAAGGGAGAGAGATAGTTAGAAACATCGATCAGCTGCCTCCTGCA
>NW_005354174.1:1328837-1341448 GCF_000412655.1 Myotis brandtii
GCTCTATCCACTGAGCCAAACCGGTCAGGGCTGTACTACTCTTTGTAATACTTTAAGCAATAAAACAAAATTTAAATAAATAAATAAATAAATAAATAGTTACCACAAAAAAAGAAGAAAAAAAAAGACTTCATTGTAACAACCTAAATCTAACTTAAATTGGTTATTAAATAAATTTTGAAAAACTAAAAAAAATAATAATAATAAAAACAAAAAGATAGAAGGGGGAGAGAGAGAGAGAAAAACATCGATGTGAGAGAGAAACATTGATTGGTTGCCTCCCGTACACACCCCCACCACGTATTGAACCCTCAAACTGGGCATGTGTCCTAACCAGGAATCAAACCAGCAACCTTTTTGTGTATGAGACAATGCTCAACCAACTGAGCCACACCAGCCAGGGCAGAACTTAATTCCTTTTTGAATAATATTATATTGCACACACATAATGAATAAACAAATCATATATATACACACATACCTGGTATGTCACATTTGTTTATTCATTCACCTTTAGATGAACGCTTGGGGTGCTTCGAGTTTTGGCTATAATGAAGGATGCTGCTGTGTACAAATATCTGTTTAAGTCCCTGTTTTCAATTTTTGTGGGTATATACCCAGAATTGGACTTGCTGGATCATATGGTAATTGTATGTTTAATATTTTTGAGGAACCACCATACTGTTTTCCATAAAGTCATTTTTAAGTAACACTTATTTTTCACTGATTCCTTATGTGATCTAAAAAATAGTTTTAAAATGTGATCATATTGGAAAATTTAGAATGGATAAAATAAACTTACTTTTTTTCCATTTTTGCAAAAAGAAAATTGGGATTTTGTTAGGAATCACACTGAATCAGTAGAACACTTTGAGTAGTGCTGACATCTTACATGGGATGACTTTCCATTTATTTAGGTCTCTAATTTCATCCAGCAATGTTTTATAGTTTCAATATACAAGTCATGCATCTCCGTGGTTAAATGTATTCCCAAGTAGTTTATTCTTTCTGTTGCTATTATAAATGGAATTCTTTTCTTTTTTTTTTAGCTTGCTTTTAATTAAGAGAGTATATATACAAGCAATTTTTATTGAGGTATAATTGATATATAACATTTGTTTCAGGTATACAGCATAATGATTTGATATTTGTATACATTGATCCCCACAATAAATCCCTATACTAGTACATAGTTACAATTTTTTCTTATGATGAGGACTTTTAAGATTTATTCTCTTACTTTCAACAATAAAGATAAATTTTAAAAAAGATTTACTCTTGCCCAGCCAGTGTGGCTTAATGGTTGAGCATCAACCATTGAACCAGGAGGTCATGGTTCAATTCCAGACAGGGCACATTCCCCCGGTTGTGGGCTTGATCCCTGGTTGAGGGTGTGCAGGAGGCAGCCAATCAATGATTCTCATCATTGATGTTTCTATCTCTCTCTCCCTCTCTGAAATCAATAAAAATATAGGTTTTTTTTAAATATATTTTATTGATTTTTTACAGAGAGGAAGGGAGAGGGATAGAGAGTTAGAAACATCGATCAGCTGCCTCCTGCACACTCCCCACCGGGGATGTGCCCACAACCAAGGTACATGCCCTTGACCGGAATCAAACCCGGGACCCTTGAGTCCGCAGGCCGATGCTCTATCCACTGAGCCAAACCGGTCAGGGCAATAAAAATATAGTTTTAAAAAATATTTACTCTCTTAGCAACTTTTAAATATGAACACAGTATTATTAACTATAATCACATGCTGTATATACATCCCCATGACTAAATTGCAATTGTTTTTTTAAATTTCCTTTTTATATTGTTCATAGCTAGGGTCTGGAAATAAAACTGATTTTTGCATGTTTATTTTGTATCCTGAAATTCTCCATATAAGATCATACCATCTGCAAATAGAGAAAGTTTTACTTCTTCCTTTCCAATTTCGGTACCTTTTATTTCTTGTCTAATTGCTCTACCTAGATTGGAAAGAATAGATACTAGAACAGCCCAGGCACTTCACAGAACTTCTCTTTAGGATGTTTTCATAAGGTATTCTCATTCTAAATTGTTGCTACATGTCTCCATTCAAGATTGCAATTCTTGGGGAATAGAATCTGTACATGCCCATGACCACTGGTGGCCTACTCTCTGTGGGTGAGGTGTTAGGATTGGCCTGTCATTGACATATGCCTTTTCTCTGCCTAGAGGATGAGTCTGCTACCTGAAGAAAGTGATGGCACAGATGCCAAGCAGGTAAAAGCAATAAGTGCTTCAGTACTAGAGGATCCACAAACAAACCTCCCATCTAGTCTGCATAAGGTTGATTTGTGTGTCCGTTTTCTTGCTGATTTGCTAGAGGTAAGTTGGTACTTTTCTGTCCATTCAGGGTAGGTGAGGATTTCTGGGAGGCAATAAGCAAATTCTCTGTTTTGGATCAAGGCATTAGAACTAATGTCCAAGAGAGAAGCGGAAGCTCAGGTACTCCTAACCGAACAAAACCTGCCTGCTCGCCTCAGAAAAATCAGGATCATCAAGTCTATCCTATCCTAAGACCTGGAACCCAGATGACACTAGAGTTTCACTGTGGAGTTTCACAGAAATCTCTCTTACATCCTCACAATATGTAATATCTTTGTTTTCTACTAACAAGTGTCCTCAAAGGGCCTGGTTTCTTCAGAAAGGGAATACCCTCTCTGAAACTGGATGTCAACTTTATAACTTTGCATCATTCCCTAATTAGGCAAGAGTGAATCTTGCAACATAATTTTCTACATTCTATTGTGAAATGCCCCCTGGTGGACAGAACTAGTATGATTTCCATTATAACAACGAGTTATATAAGAAATTCACTGAGGATAATAGAGTGAGCCCAAACCTCCACTTGGTTCCACTCACCACACAAAACAGCTAAAATGGCCATCAATGACTCCAAAGTAATTTTTTCTCTTTTCTCTTGTCTTTTCTGCTTCCCTCCAAATTAATCACAATACAGTTATTAAGAGGAAAATATTTGTTGTTCCAATTTATGTTACCATACTGTGCAAGTTATTAGCTATTATGATAGTAAGATATTTTGGGAACGTATACAGAATAAAGGTTCAGGTGCAAGGTAATGATGGGAAGTTAATAATTAGCATGTCCACCCACCAACATCATAGAATACTCATATCCAACAGGAAAATCACTAAATTAAAAATCCTTCATATCATATGAGAATTCAGTAGGTGCCTTATTATTCACAAAAAGAATAAAACTTGACTGTTTCTCAACATCCATAAGAGTAGCAATGAAAATATCTGAAAATCTTTTAAACAAAGGTAAGAAGCATTCCTTGACCTCAAGTCTTTTTTTAAAAAATATATTTTTATTGATTTCAGAGAGGAAGGGAGAGGGGGAGAGAGGGAGAGAGATAGAAATATCAATGATGAAAGAGAATCATTGATTGGTTGCCTACTGGGATTGAGCCCGCAACCAGGGCATGTGCCCTTGACCGGAATCAAACCTGGGAGCCTTCAGTCCGCAGGCCGAAGCTCTATCCTCTGAGTAAAACCAGCTAGGGTGACCTCAAATCTTTTAAACAAAGGTTAAGAAGCATTCCTTGACCTCAGACATAGAACACTTATAGACAAGATCCTTGAAATCTTATCTTGAGAAATGTCAAAGTAAAACTGAAATCTAATTTTCGGTTTTAGATGGAAAATTTACCTGAAACTTCTGCAAGTATTTGAAACTCCATATTATCTGCAACTCCACCTTTACTGAGTCACATGACAACCCTTTATAGCCCTTTTCTCTTTCTTCCCTCCTATTGCTCTCTCCTAGATTTAGGGAAATTTCTCCCTCTCTGCCAACCAGGAACTTCACATTTGAATTCAGGCAGCGGTTCTCAACCTGTGGGTCGCGAACAATGAAAATACATCCTGCATATCAGATATTTACATTACGATTCATAACAGTAGCAACATTACAGTTATGAAGTAGCAACGAAAATAATTTTATGGTTGGGGGTCACCACAACATGAGGAACTGTATTAAAGGGTCGCGGCATTAGGAAGGTTGAGAACCACTGATAGAGGAAGCAACACAAACACTCATTACAAGTTATGTTATACATAATGTGCACAGCCTCCTGCATTCACACAGCCTTTTAGATCCCCTGAAATATGCTGGAGCTGCTGATGGTTATCCAGTTCTCTAAAAGATACTCAAATTCCCAGCTTGTCTTTCACTAATCCCAACTGAAAGCACAGCATTAGGCAGCTTCAATATTGTCAATAGGTGGTTATTGTTTGAAAATGCACTGGGAATAAGGCTTTTCCCCCTGCTGCTGAGCTGAATTCTGAGTCAAATCAAATAGGTAGCCACCACTTCCTAAGAATAGAGTTTTTCCAGAACTACAGGTTTGGAGAAAATGTTGACTGTGCTCTGAGGATGTTGCTTTTAACTGAGCTCCACAAGAGGTCAGTCCTTCCCATTGGCCATGAGACTGCTAGCTTTTTGTGACCACCACGAAACTGAGCTGGGTGGAGTGGGAGGGTGGGTGGGAATAGCATCTCATCAACAAGTTAAAATATCACAGATCCCACTTTCTAACCAAAGTTCAGTGGTTTCTCTTGGATAAATTTTCAGTTTGTTCTGTGGCTTTGGTTAATTTCCAAAGGTCCAAAATGGTTGACTGTCATTGTTTTGCCAGTATTTTCATGTTTTTGTGGGAGGGCAAGTTCACTGAGGTCCTCACTCTGCCATTCTAGAAGTTGATCTCTAGGCAAGCACACTCCTTCGGAAACATGGTTCTTCTCACATATCCTGCGTCTCTGCAGCAGCGTATTTAAAGTTTGTCCTGCTTCTGTCAAACTCAGGTCAGACTGTGAGTCTTCATCACACTGTGATTTAAACTTATTCTGATGTGGAATGTCCCAGTTATCTTAAGGTGTATGGGTCTCTTAAATGAATGTTCCAGAGGTCACTGGAACATAATTCATCAAGAGCATCCCATTAGCTTGCTGTGCAATACAAAACTGCTTACTGATAGCAGCACCCTGGACAGAAGGTGATAACCTGAGCACTGTTAAGTTCTCTGTACAAGTGCCCTGGCTGGACCAAATCCTAATAGATTCTTCGCTTTCTGTTTTTTTATCCATCTTGACATCCATCATTGCTACCTGTGGAAATGGGAAAAGCATCATGAGCTATATGGGATGCGTTGCTAATCCTTTCTACTTAGCTCTGGATCTTTCACCTGGCATCATTTATATCTTTTTTAAAAAAATATGTTTTTATTGATTTCAGAGAGAGGAATAGAAACATCAATGATGAGAGAGAATCATTGATTGGCTGCCTCCTACACATCCCCCTACTGGGGTTCAAGCCCTAACCAGGAATTGACTCATAACCTCCTGGTTTATAGGTCAATGCTCAACCACTGAGCCACACCAGCCAGGAAGTCTTTCATATCTTTACTGCTGTACCTTTTTGGGTTTCCCAGGTGGTAGTCTGACAAAAACTTTTTGTCATTAATGAGTTTTTTAAACAGAAAAACTAGTATTTAATAGATATTGAATAAAATACTGAAGTCCTTTATAAACATAGATTCTTCAGACCTTTATGTAGTTATCAGAATACTTTTTATAGTTACTTCAGTTGATATTTTGAAAAATTGTATATAGAACAGTTGCTGAACATTGGAAGATTTTAAAAATTTAGTGCCTGGCACATTGCTTTATACATAATAAGTTTTTGTAAAAATCTTTACATGTTCTTTTTCTTTTTTAAATATATTTTTACTAGAGGCCTGATGCATGAAATTCGTGCAAGGGGCTCGGCCCTCGCAGCCACGGCAGCTTGCCTTGGCTTCGTCCTGAAGGTCATCCGGAAGGACGTCCGGAAGGATGTCCAGAGGTCGTTCGGCTGTCCAGTCTAATTAGCATATTATACTTTTATTATTACAAATTGATTTCAGTGATGAAAAGAGAGGGAGAGAGAGAGAAATATCAATGATGACAGAGAATCATTGATGGGCTGTCTCCTACATGCCCCAAACTGAGGTTCCAGCCTTAAACCCAGGCATGTGCCCCAACTGGGCATGAACCCTGACCTCCTGGTTCATAGGTCGATGCTCAACCACTGAGCCATGCTGGCCAGGCTAAATTTTATTTTTCAATTATAGTTTACATTCAATATTATTTTATATTAGTTTCAGGTGTACAGCACAGTGGTTAGACAATCCTATGCTTTACAAAGTGGTCCCCCGGTATTTCCAGTACCCACCTGGCATCACCTACATAGTTACTGCAATATTATTGACTGCATTCCCTAAACTCCCCTACCCTTTAATGAGTTTTTTTGTTATCCTCCAATGATTTAGTGTAGATGAAAGAAATATACACCTCGTCATCTATCTCCATACAACTGATTTAAATAATCAAAGGAAAATTAACATCAAGAATAAAAATATATAACAGTAATGAAAAGATGGAAGGAAGACATAGATACCACAGTCATAGAAGAATTTCTGCTAGATAATGAGAGGCTAAAACCCATATATGTATAATTTCTAAGAGAATAATGCTGTATCATGAAAACTAGGTAAAGGAAACCCTGGCAGATACCTACTACTGCCTACTAATAAGATAAATAAAAACTCCTAGAAAAAGCTGGGTTTTGTTGTTTTTTTTTATGAGGGATGGGACCATTACTACTTGGAATCTCTTTGATGCTACAGATCTATAGTACCTGAAAGCAGTTGCACAGAGTTTAGGAAAGAAAAGGAGGCCATGAAAACAGAAAAACCTGTGGAGGAATCTTTTCCTGACCATACATCTCCTTAGAGCAGGTAACTCATCTCAACACTGGGAGAACTTGTCTTATTTTTAGAGGCAACTGACCCCAGGAAGCCACTACCTTCAAGTCAACTTATAAAAGTGAGGAAGGAAGCCATATACCAAAAGCAGCAGCCAGGCCAAACAGAAAATCAGACAGCAAAACTGTTACCTGTGGTGACAATGTGAGCAAACACGGTGAAAAGACCTTCAAGACAAACTTCTGGATAAGCTGACCCATGACTCTGACTTCCTCCCAACCCCGTGCAGGATGCTGAAATCCTGAACTGATTATTTAAACCCACATAATGAGGGACTCCAACAGCAGCCAAGTCAATAGTGAGGGACCCAAGGAAAATAAATGCACAATATTTTTAGTCAGTATTACATCTGTTTAAATAAGGTTTTCCTTAAAGGGCAAGAAGGGAAATATTTTAGGCTTTGTGGGCCAAGAGACACAGGCCAGGCTATTATGCAGGTACTTGTATAACCATCACTTAAAAATGTAAAAAACATCCTTAGCTTGTGGGCTGTAAAAACAAAACAGGTGGCTGGCCAGATATGACCCATGGACTGTAGTTTGCTGATATAGACTCAGCCTTACTCAGATATTAATGAGGCAAAATGTTGGGTGTGTGACTTTTATGAAATGTAGAAGAAAAATGTAAACACAGCATACACAAGAGATAGCTATATAAAATACTTTTTGGTGATGACAAAAATCCAATTCAAACTAGCGTTAAGTAAAAATTATTGTTAGCTCAAATAACTGAGAATGGGTGGGTGGATCAAAAGGGGGAACTATAAGATCTTTTTCTTCTATCCCTTCTCTCAGCCCTTCTCTATGATTCAGTCACTTTCATTCTGCAGATGCAAATTAAAAGAAATATGTATTATTTGGAAGGATTAAGTGAAAGATTTGGGAGAAATAAAATGACCAAAACTGCCCTAGCCGGTTTGGCTTGGTGGATAGAGCGTCAGCCTCCGGACTGAAGGGTCCCAGGTTCGATTCCGGTCAAGGGCATGTACCTTGGTTGCAGGCACATCCCCAGTAGCGGGTGTGCAGGAGGCAGCTGATGGATGTTTCCCTCTCATCAATGTTTCTAACTCTCTATCTCTCTCCCTTCCTCTCTGTAAAAAATCAATAAAAGGTATTTTTAAAAAAATGACCCAAACTGAAAGATGTGTACATTGAGAAACTAGTCAAGAGTGAGCTGCAGAGTGAGTAGCTCTGGATTTAAGGTGGCTTGAGGTGATTGGGGAAAGCTTGAGATGATATTAGAGAAGAGAAGAGAAAGCAAATCAACCAAAGTCAAGGAATAAGCCCTAGCTGGTTTGGCTCAGTGAATAAGCCCTAGCTGGTTTGGCCTGTGGACTGAAGGGTCCCAGGTTCAATTCCAGTCAAGGGCACATATCTCAGTTGCAGGCTCGGTCCCCAGAGGGGGCATGCAGGAGGCAGCCAATCAAAGATTCTCTCTCATCATTGATGTTTTTCTCTCTCCCTCTCCCTTCCTCTCTGAAATCAATAAAAATATCTATTAAAAATACAAAAACAAGGAATAAGGTCTTGAGTATTATCAGACCTACAGATCCAGAAATTTGTAGCAGCACTTATCCTCACAGCATTCCTCATTATCCTTGGTATAGGGGCAAAGAAGACAGCACAGGATTTATTCTAGAGATGGTGCTTTATGGTTGACAGAAGGTATGTGAGGGAGGTGAGTGCTCCTGAGAGAGTAGTTGAGGTGATAAACTACAGAGGTCAAACTAAAGAGTGAAGAGAGTGAGGCAGTGAAAGGTAATAACTATATATATAAAAGCCAAGCGACCTGAATGACGGAATGACTGGTCACTATGACACACACTGTGGCAGCTAACCGGTCCTATTGGGGCCCTGATTGCCCCCCCCCCCAACCTCCCACGACCCCTCCCTACAGCTGGCCCTGCCCCCGATCAGACCCCCACCCCGGTTGGGGGTGGGGCTGGCCAGGCCCCACCCGTGCAGGAATTCGTGCACCAGGCCTCTAGTATATGTATATTACAGTAATAAGAGTATATGTGTATTTTTGCAATTCACATGAATGGTCACCTAGAATTATGAATGAAATGGAGTGGCTTTAAAATCAATTTAATCAGTATATCACAAGTGAAATACTATGACAGCACTGTGCTAAGTGCTTACTACATTATCTCATTTAACTCTTTTTTTTTTAATATTTCTTTATTGACTTCAGAGAGGAAGGGAGAAGGAGAGAGAGATAGAAACATCAATGATGAGAAAGAATCATTGATTGCTGCACACCCCCCACTGGGGACCGAGCCCACAACCCAGGCATGTGCCCTTGGCCGGAATCGAACCTTCATTTAACTCTTCTAACAACTCTGTTGTCCCCATTTTACAGGTCAGAACCTAAAGGTAAGAGAAAATTTGTGAATGTTCCCCCACGTCCCGCGTGGTTCAGAGTTGAGGATCTGGAAGAGGGGCCGCACGCAAATGAAAGAGATGAAATGAGAAATAATTTGGAAATATTGGGGGCCAGGCAGGCAAGCCCAACTCAAGGGAAAGGACTTCTACTGGTGCCCAGGCCTCCCCAACCTTTTATTCAATTTTGGATACACATCTAGCTCTTAGGCAGGTAATTGCAGTAACGGACAGACTGTCTTAAAGGTCAGTAAATATTAGAAGGATTTACTCTCAGACTATTTGATCAGGAAATAACTTGAGTCCCCCTTGTCTGGACTAGACAATCGGTGCATAACTCTGGCCCTTGCCATGGGTTCAAGGTTCACCAGCGTTCCGGGATCCTTGTTTGCACTTCTCTGATAGTGAAGACAATGGGTGGCTTCCTGCAAAAATTCAAATTTTCACAGTGGTTTGTGGTGAGGCAAGATTAGAAACCAGAGCCTCTTATTCTAGAGTCTACCCACTCATAAATTCTATGCCATTCTGCCTTTTAAAACCAATTGAATTCCTAAATTTGTACATCAAAGCACATAGTCAACAAGAGTCAGACTTGGAAATTTCCAAAGCAAGTGTTTCTAGTTAACAACCAAAGGAAATTTTAATTCTTTCACCACACCACATAATTTCCTGGTCTAATGCTCTGGATGAACTAATTGCAAAATGTTCCAAATGTAAAAAACAAATTTACTTTTTGTATGGTGTTATGAAGGGTAATAAGCCATCACTTAATATTTACAGTTCCTTATCTCATCATCCTCTCCCTTCCTCTCAGCTGATGATTTCACTCCTACTTCAGAGTGAAGATATAGGCCAATGGGCAGTAAATTCTTCGATTTACTCAGCCTCAAACCTACAAACTTACCTGCAACCCTGTCCATCTTTGCCTTTTCCTTATTTTCTCAGTGGTAAAGCTATCTTTCTTGTAAGGTGATTTTCTCCATTTAAATCCTAAATCAATGGTTCTTAGAGTGTGTTAAGTGGACTAGCAGCATCAGCTGCACCTGAGAGCATGTTAGAAATGCAAATTCTTGCCCTAACTGGTTTGGCTCAGTGGATAGAGCATCGGCCTGCGGACTGAAAGGTCCCAGGTTCGATTCCGGTCAAGGGCATTTACCTTGGTTGCGGGGTGTGCAACCAAGGAGGTGTGCAGGAGGCACTGATCAATGTTTCTCTCTCATCCATGTTTCTAGCTCTCTATCCCTCTCCCTACCTCTCTGTAAAAAATCAATAAAATATATTTTTTTTAAAAAGAGAGAAAAGGTAACAGAGGTAGTTGTTTAAAAAAAAAGAAAAAAAGAAAGAAAAAGAAATGCAAATTCTTGTGTTGTATCCCAGAATCAGAAACTCTAGGAGTGGGGCCCAGCAACCTCTGTTTGGACAAGCCCACCAGGTGAGTCTGATGCACACTTAAGTTTGAGAATCTCAGGCCCCACCCCAACTTACTGAATCAGAATATGCATTCAATAGAATACCACAGGTGATGACAAGATACCCCAGGTGATTCACAGGCATATTAAAATTGAGAAACACTACTCTACATGCATTCGCTTCTCAAGGACCATCTCATTTTTCCCTCTCTCTTTTGGATCTTTCCTGTCAGCATTTTAAAAATTATCCTGTCTCTTCATTATGTAAAAGAGTCCATTGACTTTTTAGCTTTCTCTCTTCTTCCATTTTCTCACTTTCCATTCATAGGCAAGTTTCTTGAATGACTTGCCTATACAGTCTTTCTCTGATATTTACCCCTCCCACACCTAGCTAGAGGGCTTCAGAGGAGTGGGACTGTTATTTTTAAAATAGAGTTTCCCAGTCTCCACGCTCTTGACATTTTGGGCTGGATAATTCTTTGATGTGGGGGCTGTCTTGTGCATTGTAGGATGTTTCGTAGCATCCCTGACCTCTACCCACCAGATGCCAATAGCAACCTCTCCCGAAGTTGTAACAACCAAAAATGTCTCCAAATATTGCCAGTGTCTTTTGGGGGTGAGGTGGGGATGGGGATGCAGGATTGCTGATGGTTGAGAATCACTGGTTTGAAAGTAATCCCATGTGCCCTAGTTCTGATAAGTACTAAGAGGTTTGCTGAAGGTTTTTAGAAAAGTTCTTTGTTTGAGAAAGAGCTATGGAAAGACATTCTTTTTTCCCCTACCACCTGTGGGAAACATGCAATGTTTATTGCTACAGGCAGGCATCCTAAAACTCTGGATGAAGAAAGACATGGGTCTCATGACATCACTGAATCATCGGATCAACCACTCCCAATGTTTGCCCTTCCTCTGGATTTAATCTTGAATAATATACCTTCCAAACTTGCTTACTCATCTTGTTTCCTCCTGTTTTTCTGGGGCAGTTCTGCAAGACACAGGTGGAACTGTGCCTAGCTCAAGGACTAATCTGGGAAGCCCTGGTTCTGAACAAATGAAGAGATTGATAACCAAACATTTCTAGAATACCAGGGATTTTATCACAAAGATAACCCCTTTTATAGATCTGACTTGGTTCTCCTAGTGGCACATTTTATTTCCTCTCCCCATCTCCACTATACTAATTATTGCCAATCAATTTCAATGCTATCTGCATCCATGAATGCCTCATTTTTTCTAATCGTTGCCTTCACTTTAAATCCTGGATTTAGAAGTCAGAGGAGACAAACGCTTTCTTTATCTGCTGGATTACTAAAGCAATTCCTTCTACTTTTGAGTAGCCAAGCAAAGAGCTGGCTCAGCAGGACTGAGCTGGTTGAGCAGGAAGGGCTACGTTACTAACAGATACCAGCACTGGTGTTTGAACTCCTTTAGACAACTGTCCCACAGAATATTCCTCTGGTATTCATGGCCATTCTTCAAACTAGAACACTCTGGTTGATTAATATGGCCATTCCCTCCCATTTCTCTGTGAATACATAGAGCAGCTTGGGGGCAGGGCTTTCCCTGGAGCACTATTTGAAGAATGTCCAGCTGTGCTTGACCTAAGCCAACCTCTTCAAGGGATAATGAGAGCTTGGGGGACTTTCCCCACAATAGGCTTTGCATTATGTCTACAGCGTATGTCTCTAGTGTGTTTTTTACAGAGCCTTAGAGAAGGAAATGATATCTCAGTAGGAGATTGTGTCTCTTTCTCTATGTGTGTGCTATACCCTCAAAGCAGGAAGACGACTATAGTGGATTTATAAAGTTATAGACAATTTGTTGGCCTTCTGTTTTCAGATAGTGATTTCCAAAAAATGTTTAAAATATTTTTTTCCACTCGGGTCAAAAGAAAGGCACTTACCGTATTGAATGAAATGCAAAACTAAGAGCAGAGGATGTTTAGGATGACTACACCCTTACCC
>NW_005354174.1:1341512-1350418 GCF_000412655.1 Myotis brandtii
AACAGAAATCTTCTAGTCCTCCTCAGTAGGGAACTGGGAATGGCCTGTAACTAGTACGGTTGGTCCTGTTTGTTTGGACTCTGAACTATTCTGCATTATTCTGTTTCAGTGTTGTTCTGAGATTTCTACTTAATCCTTTTTAATATGTCCTAGTTTTTGCTTACATAATATGACCTTACCTAATATTTTGCAAAAAATTTTCCTGGAGATGTTATGAGTACACAAGCTCAGGTCTGCATGCAATATAAATCTATTTTGTATAATTACGTTTAGTACTCCACCAAGTTAATGAAAATTTCATTTTAATAAACTAAATGTTCTTTCAAATAATTCCAATGGGCTGATCCCATCAGAGTCTCCCATATGTACAGCTTTACTTAACCTGAGCAGTGAAAAGGGCAAGTTGTCATTAGACATCACTTGTGTGACCTGGCATCCACTGAGATTGCTTTTTCTGCTGCTCCTCATGACACCCTGGGGTCCTGTAGGGACCATGAGACTCCTTGGATGCATCTTCCCAAATCCCCACCAATTACGGTTGATATACAATATTATATTAGTTTCAGGTGTACAACATAGTGATTAGACATTTATATAACTTACAAAGTGATCACTCCAGTAAGTCTAGTACCAATTTGACATCATACATAGTTAATAAAGATTATTTATGCTGCAAGTGAAGAAAAATCTAAGACAAAGTGGCCTCATTAGAAAGGAAAACTGAAAAGACTGTTGGTAATTTCCAGGGATGGTTATGACTTGATTCAAAGTTCAAATAATGTCACCAGGACCTGTCTTCCAAAATATTCTTCCTCTTAGTGTTAACTTCATCTTTAGGCTGGTTCCCTTTCTCCTAGCAGAATGGCTACAGTAGTCCCAAGTTCACATTTGTAGGTACTAAGTCCTGAGGTGAGTCTCTTTCAGTAGACCTGTTCTTAGGAGAAGCTTTATTTCTCCCAGGAGCCCCAGCAAACGTCTCCTCATATGTCATTGGCTTCTGATCAGATGAGTTTATTAACGAGCCCATCACTAAGGCCATAGAGATAGAATATGTTGACTGGCGTACACCAATCTGGGTCCTCTCTTAGGGCTGGGTTTGGGACCGATTCTACACAATGACATAGCTTCAGAGTGAGGGAGAAAGGGAGTGATTTACCAGAAGAAAACCAATGTATCATTTTACCAAGTGAACGATGAATGGATAATGGACAGGAAAAAAACAAAATGTCCTCTAGAGTATCAGAACATATTTTATTTCATGTTAGTTTGTTGTATGTAAGTAGGCAGAATAAGCTATATTGTTCTCATCACAAAGATAGTCATTTCCCATAAATTCTTTGACTTCACCTCATTTTTCATTAAAGCACTTCCAAGAACAATTGCACAACAGAAGCTCTTTCTACCAGACACCACTTAAATAAATTACCTAATTAGTGCTCTCCATCGCCTCTAGAAAAGACACTCTGATACCCAATGCATGCTGAACCTTCGGGACTAGACTTCAATTCTCCGAAACATCCTCACATACTACTGCTCCCACATGTTGAGTCAATGCTGGTTCACAAACCTGTTTGTTGGAGTTGTTGTTTAATTACATATTTAATTAAATGTTACATAACATCATAAACTGTGAATAAAGGAAAATGTCAAAGTTCTCTCTTAATTGAATTAAATTGAATGCTTTAGAAAGGTTTAATAAAGGCAAAGCGATGGAAATAAAAAGACCTACTATGAATTGGATGTGAGTGAGACTACTGTAAAAAATTGATGATGGATTGGGTATGTCTTAAAATCCAGAAGGATTATGCATTGAGAGCACTGTGCATATGATTTTAAATTCTTAACCCACTTTAAAGAAGTCAAAACTGAAAAAAATAGGTGATATACTGTTGATGTGGTTTATGGAAAAAGGAGGGATGCTGAACTCCAAACAGTTGACTCATATTCAAAGCAAAGGTCTTGCCCTACATCAAAAGATTGGCAAATGAATACATGTTAATGTAAATTAAAGTGTTTAAAGTACCAATGTATATGTGTGGTGAAAGCTATAAGTTAAGCAGAGAAGTCAATGAGCAAGAGAATTGGAATTAATTTTGGTAATTAGGGGATAAGAAGTGGATAGTTTAGAAAGGTAAGGATGATGGAGGCCAGACTATAGGAGAGTAAGGTGAAAAATAAAACTGAGAAAAATCAAGAAGCTTAATAGAAATAAATTATTAATAACAACAATAAGATATACCATCTGAGTGCTTATTATATGTAAACACTATTCTAGATATTCTCCATACACTTTAAAAAAATATTTTTATTGATTTCAGAGAGGAAGGGAGAGGGAGAGAGATAGAAACATCAATGATGAGAGCATTAGTTGGCTGCCTCTGGCGTGACCCCTACTGAGGATCAAGCACGCAACCCAGGCATGTGCCTTTGACTGGAATCAAACCCAGGACCCTTTAGTCCACAAGTTGATGCTCTATCCACTGAGCCAAACCACGTAGGGCCATACTAGTACACTTTCTCTCTCTCTCTTTTTTTTTTTACAACTTAGGTATTAAGTATTTTGTGCTAAGTTAAACAGCTAGGAAATAAAATAGATTTTTCTGTTAAAGCACATGTGAGAGGTGGATGTGTGCAGAAACTCAGGAGTTTTCTGAGGAGATTATTCTGGGGGGAAAAATGATTAAAGAATGAACTAGAAGTTATTAAGTATTCTTGTTATTTGGCCAATACTCATTCAAAAATACAAGCTTTCCCTCTTCAAATAGGTGATTTAATAAATAGTTCACCTTTAAAAGTCAATTCTGAAGTCCCTTCTACTAGTAAGTTCACTCAAGTCCCACAGACTGGAAGGAGGAAGAAAATGTGAAAAGAAAAAAAAAATGTTATGCCTTACAGCTCAGCACTGAGGAGGCAGTAAGTGTTCTAAAATAATATGCTCCGCCCTGACTGGTTTGTCTCAGTGGATAGAGCGTCGGCCTGCAGACTGAAGGGTCCCAGGTTCGATTCTGGTCAAGGGCAAAAAAGAAAGAAAAAAATAATTGCTCCACCCTGGCTGCTGTGGCTCAGGTGGTTGGGCATCGTCCAGTACACCAAAAGTTTGCTTGATTCCAGTCAGGGCACATGCCCAGGTTGCAGGCTTGGTCCCCATGGGGGGCATGCAGGAGGCAGCGTATTCATTCTCACATCAGTGTTTCTCTCTTTCTCTCTCCCTCTCCCTTCCTCTCTCTCTCTCTAGAAATAAAAATGAATAAATAAATAATGAATAAAAACATACAAAAATCAAACATTTTAAAATAACATGCTCCTACCCTAGCAGAGAAACCAACATTATCTTCTTGGCACCTAAAAAAATATTCAATGTTTACATTATACTAGCTTCTTTCTTAAAGGAGGTCTTCTCTGATTTTATCTCTGTTTCTGAAGGGCACACTATTTGGGGCTTAACACCTTCTCCAACCTAAAAATAGCAAACAGTAGTGCTGAGGAAAACAAAAGTACACCATAATTCACGGGAAAAAAACAACTGCTTTTCCCCCAATTATCTAAACAAGTAACTGTTATTTAACTTTTCAGAAAATGAGAAAAAGTGGAAGTTTTCATTAAGGAAAAGCAATAAATTCAAGAGTAGGCCAGATCTCTTTAGAAAAAAAGGCTAAGGTAAGTGTACAAGTATCTGAAGAGAAAAGGTATAAATATTCTCCCACATTAATGACTCCAAAACCAGTTATCTGCTGAAAACATAACAGATTGAATTTCCATGGCTAATTAAGAACATATATTGCCCTGGCCAGTTTGGCTCAGTGGATAGAGTGTCAGCCTGCAGACTGAAGGGTCCCAGGTTTGATTCCGGTCAAGGGCACATGCCTGGTTTGTGGGCTCAATCCCCAGTAGGGAGCGTGCAGGAGGCAGCCAATCAATGATTCTCATCGATTTTTCTATCTTTCCCTCTCCCTCTCTGAAATCAATAAAAATATATTTTTAAAAAAAGAACATATACAGATTTGACACCTTTGGGACTCTGGTAGCAGTGATTCTAATTTTGTCTCTTACCAGTTTACATTTGCACACAATGAATGTGACAGAGGTAGCCAGATAAGACTGATTATTTTGTTAAATACTCACTGAGTTGGAAAAACAACGGGGTCAGAGTGAAGACAGGGTTACAGAATTTAACCTTTTGAGACACATTATCTCAAAGTTCTAAATACACAGGGTTGCTCTAGTACAGTGATGGCGAACCTTTTGAGCTCGGCGTGTCAGCATTTTGAAAAACCCTAACTTAACTCTGGTGCCGTGTCACATATAGAAATTTTTTGATATTTGCAACCATAGTAAAACAAAGACTTATATTTTTGATATTTATTTTATACATTTAAATGCCATTTAACAAAGAAAAATCAACCAAAAAAATGAGTTCATGTGTCACCTCTGACACGCATGTCATAGGTTCGCCATCACTGCGTAGCTGAACAATGAACTGCTACTTAGTAGATGTTACTGATATTTTCTAGCTATGGGAAGAAACAATAGAAAATTCATTACATTATTATTTTGCTTCTAAAATTAATTCTTATAGTGTATGTTTGAATATTTTGAACTTGATAGTTAAAAGCAAGAGATGACTCCCAAATCAACAAATCAATGGATAAGAATAGTTAACTCTTATAACAGGCTCGATCCCCAGTTAGGGGGTGTGCAGGAGGCAGCCAATCAATGATTCTCTCTCATCATTGATATTTCTAGCTCTCTCTCCCTCTTCCTTCCTCTCTGAAATCAATAAAAATATATTTAAAAAATAGCTATATGCACCACCAAGTTCATTACAGCATTATTTACAATAGCCAGGATGAGGTAACATACTAAGTGTATATCAATGGATGAATGAATAAAAAAATGTGATATGTATGTGTGTATGTGTCATGGGCATGCTTCAGCTGCAAGACATGGGGTTTTGGTCTGTTATCTCTGAAAAGTAACTCAGCATTTTGTTACACAGAATAGGTTACAAAATCAAGAGTTTGTTTTGACCATGTTAAATTGAATTGTCCATCAGACATCAGTGTGGAGCTGTCAAGTCCCCCAGTTGCATATAGAATTTGGGATCCAGGTAAAGTTTAGGACTAGAGATATAAATTTGGGAGCCATCCCCAGATAGTTTTTAGAGCTATGGTCCTGGATGGTGTTACCTACAGAGAGTGTGTAGGTAGAGAATAGAGCTCATGACAAAGCCCTGGGTACTCCCAACAATCTAAAGTCAAGCAGGGGCCCTAGCTGGTTTGGCTCAGTGGATAAAGCATCAGCCTGCAGACTGAAGGGTCCCAGATTTGATTCCAGTCAAGGGCACATGCCTGGGTTGCAGGCTCGATCCCAGTTATCGGGCGTGCAGGAGGCAGCTGATCAATGATTTTCTCTCATCATTGATGTTTCCATCTCTCTCTCCCTCTCCCTTCCTCTCTGAAATCAAGTATATATATATATATGGCTGGGGAAAATCAGGGAAAATGAGAAGGAGTGTTCAGTCAATGAAGTAGGAAGAAAACTAGTATAGTGTGGTCTCATAAATCAAGAGAAGTTTCAAGAAAGAAGCATTAAATAGATGTTCTCTCTTCTCAGTGTGTTCAGTGGTTGAGCATCGACCTATGTATGAACCAGGAGGTCACTGTTCGATTCCCAGGCCAGCAAATGCCCAGGTTGCAGGCTCAATCCCCACCTGGTCAGGGGCATGTAGGAGGCAGCCAATCAATGATTCTCTCTTATCATTGATGTTTCTCTCTCTCTCTCTTCTTCTCCCTTCCTCTCTAAAATCAATAAAAAAATATTTTTAAAAAGAAAAAAAAAGAAGCAATGGTTTAACTTGCAATTAAGTTTCAAGAAGGAAACAATGGTTCCACTTTCTGCTTCATTTGGGACAGAAGTTAGTAAAAACAGGAAAGTCATCATTAGATTTGGAAACAGAGAGGTCTGGTTATATCATAAAAACAGTCTTAGTGGCATGATGGGGATGGTTTCTCGATTGGATTGGGTTAAGGAGAAGTTATGAGGTAGGAATTGGAAGCAGCTTCCAGATAGAGCCAACTCTTTGAAAAGTTTTTCCTGTTAAGGGGAGCAGAGAAATGGGATAGGATAGGTGTTAAGGTACTTTTTATAGTTTTTGTTAAAATAGAAACTTGAATATGTTGTACACAGATGGAAATGACCCAGTAGAACAGGAGAAATTGATGAAATAGGAGCAAGAAAGGTTAATTGGTGGAGCAAAGCTCACAAGAAGGAGACAGGATAAAGGATCCAGAACACAAACAGAGGGATCGTCTTTAACAGTAACAGCAAATCCACTTCACCATGATGAGGAACTGAGAAGCCAGGGTGGGTGTTGGATGGAAAATGTGGAAAAGCCTATCTAATAAAGAGGCAATATGCAAATTGACCATCACTCCAACACACAAGATGGCCGCCCCATGTGGACACAAGATGGGGAGAGATAGGAAGCCGTTCCTGGCTATCAGGTCAGCCAGGGAAGGCAGGTGGGGGGGACCAGTCCTGCAGGGGAGGGCAGTTAGGGGTGACTGGGCTGGCAGGGGAGGGCAGTTGGGGGGGACCAGGCCTGCAGGGGAGGGCAGTTAGGGGGGACCAGGCCTGCAGGGGAGGGCAGTTAGGCGTCAATCAGGCTGGCAGGCGAGTGGTTGGGAGCCAGCAGTCCTGGATTGTGAGAGGGATGTCCGACTGGGAGGATCGGGCCATGGGCAGTTGGACATCCTTCGAGGGGTCCCAGATTGGAGAGGGTGCTGGCTGGGCTGAGGGCCACACACTACGCCCCCCCCCCCCCCCCCCCCATGAATATCATGCACTGGGCCTCTAGTATGAAAAATAAAGTGGCTGAGAAGTGACAACAATAGTGGAAGAAATTAAGACAGTGAGCCATGAACAAATGAAGGGGGCATTACCAAGGATCTTATTGTAGTGCCAGGTGGCATTAACTTTAAAAGAGCTTGGGTTTTTGAAGGAGGAAGGAAGAAAAATGATTTGGAAGCAACATGAGGAGCAGGTTCTAAGATAAGAATACTTATGAGAGGGAAAATGCTCTTTGTACTTGATAAGTTGCTAGGGAGGTAGTTTTGCTAGGTGATCAACCAGTTTTCAGTTGGAACAGGAAGTTGATGAGAACATTTAGAGGTGAGAATAAAGGGGAAATGACTAAAAACAAATGTTGAAATCTAAAGTGCAGAATGAGATGCTGAGGATGGTTGGGGTAATAAAAGTAGAGGGTGGCATGGAGATGCGAATCAGGGAAATGATGGATGACCGGGAGCTACTGGTTGTGATTGAGTGAAAAGGATTATAGTGATGAAATTATCTTCCTGTAAGCTCTAGAGGGGGAAGGAAGGTGGGTAAATTGGTTAAGATGAATAATATAGAGCTACACAACACAAACTGTTCTCTCTTGCAAGTCTTGTGGTATGGAGGCTACTGGGTAAAATTGCTCCTATTTCATTTAGAATTTTTGCATTTGTAGTTATAAAATATGATCTAAAGATTTCCTTCTAGTGTTACAATTGTTAGGTTCTGATAACAGGATTAGGATCATATTTCAAAAATAAGCTGGGATTTTTTCCAAGTAGTTTTACACCCTGGAACTACCTGTTCTAGTTCATTTTGGTGTAGGACATATCCTTGAGAACATTTTTATTTATTTTTTAGAAATATATTGTTATTGATTTCAGAGAGGAAGGGAGAGGGAGAGATAGGAACATTTATGATGAAAGAGAATCATTAATGGGCTGCCTCCTGCATGCGCCCTGACCAGGGCCTGGGTGGAGAGGAGCCTGCAAGGGAGGTACATGCCCTTGACCAGAATCGAACCTGGGACCCTCTGGTCAGCAGGCCAATGCTCTATTCCAGTGGTTCTCAACCTGTGGGTCGCGACCCCTTTGGCAGTCAAATGACCCTTTCACAGGGGTCGCCTAAGACCATCCTGCATATCAGATATTTACATTATGATTCATAACAGTAGCAACATTACAGTTATGAAGTAGCAATGAAAATAATTTTATGGTTGGGTCACAACATGAGGAACTGTATTTAAAGGGCCAGAAGGTTGAGAACCACTGCTATTCACTGAAAATAACCGGCTAAGGCTAAATGTGTTTTTATTGATTTTTTTAGGGCGAGAGGAAGGGAGAGAGAGGATAGACACCCTATATGATGGTAGAAATATCCTGAGTTTTCTAACCAGGACACAAACAGGATTGCCTCCCTCTAGTCCCAGTTACAGACACACCACCCAAATCAAGTTTAAGAAAAACACTTTAAAAAAAGGAACAGTTGATTTTTAGAGGGGGGCAGGGGGAGACAAACGTAGATATAAAAACGCAACATCCATGGGCTGCCTCCTGCACGCCCCCACCGGGGCAGCAACCCGGGCACATAGATGCCTTTGATCAGAATGGAACCCGCAACCTCCTGACGCCCGGGAGACGCCTAACCTACTGAGTCACACCGGCCCGGGCAAGAATGACACACGTTTCCCAGCCTGTTCGCAAACGATCTAACCAAGTGGGGTTTCCCGCCATTTCACTTCAAGGACTGGAAGGGCTTTCCCCCTAGATTCGTGGGAGACCCGAGCCTACACGGCTTTCCCCCGCCAGGCGAGCGGCGGGACGCCAAGGTCAGTAGGGTGCACTACGATCCCGGGGACAGGGCAACAAGGTGACGATCCCGGGGACAGGGCAACAAGGTGGCAGACCAAATTGTCCAAGTGCCCGGCTTTCGCGGATAAGTTGGGAAGGCGGAGGCGCCAACTGCCAGGGGAAAACGAAGCGCCTAGTGCGCAACCCCGCGCCCGCGCTGGGAATGGGGACCGCGGCCGTTGAAGGGCGGAGCCAGGGCTGGGGGCGGAGGCCGGGTTCGCT
>NW_005354174.1:1350930-1355590 GCF_000412655.1 Myotis brandtii
CGCTCCTCGGTGGCGTTTTTTGCCGTGTGCGATGGGCACGGCGGGCGGGAGGCGGCACAGTTTGCCCGGGAGCACTTATGGGGTTTCATCAAGAAGCAGAAGGGGTTCACCTCGTCCGAGCCCGCGAAGGTTTGCGCTGCCATCCGCAAGGGCTTCCTCGCCTGTCACCTCGCCATGTGGAAGAAACTGGGTAAGTTCCCTGGCTGGTGTGGGCGCCCGCCTCTTCTGCAGGCGGTTGGGGGCTTTTAGGGCCCCGGCCCCGCGCGGGCCCCGGGCAAAGTGCACATGGGTGGACATGAAGGCTCTTGGTCTGATAGCACTTTCCGGGGTGGAAGTCCGGGCAAACAGAGTGGCCTTGGGAAGGGATTGCCGTCTCCCCGCAACCGCTCCTCGCTCGGTTTCCACTCTCTGCGGATCCTTGGCAAGCCGGGGTCCCCTCTCCCTCCTCGGCTTCGCTTTAGGTGGCAGCCGGCGAAAACGTGTTGGAAACCTGACGCCAGATTTTGGCCAAAAGATCAACTGAAGATAGGTTGCTCTCTGGGCCATGCGATGGGAGCGGGAGATGGCAAAAACTAGGGCACCCCTTTCGAGCCTGTCATTACTTTGCTCCTGAAGGACTTGTCCCTATCGGTTGCCGCCTCTTATGGTGTCAGTTCTCCAGATTGACCCCAGGTCGCGGGTGGTTGGAGTAAACTGTTGGCTATTTTAGGAAGGCGAAGATGTAATCATCCAGTCGTTCGAAAGAAATTCGGTTTTGCTTGTAGGATCTTTATGCGTGGACTGCTTATGAAAAAACAAAAGCGCGGGGTGCATTGTTACATATTAAACTGTTCCCACGTTAAATTCTGCCAGGGCTTTGAAAAAGTTCAGTACACGTTTTGTGGGTAGTTGGCCTTACCGGTGCTAGTTGTATGCTGCCAGGTAGTTCTCCACGGTTCCGACTGAAAAGTCCTGATAAGTTGTAATAGCCTGTCAGAGTAGCAAGAGATAAGGAGGATTTACCGTTGTGCTAAAAGGAAATAGAGACCTTAATATCTAAAAATTCGATCTAGTTGTAGTTTTAACTAAGCGTTAAATGTTTTCTAAAGCACCCAGTGTCTCTGTACCCAACATATTATATCATGCAGAGTTATAGTTGCTTTAACATTGCTGTGAATGAATGGCGTGAATCTTTTTTAGAGACAATACATCATTTTAAAAATCCTCTTGTTTTTGGTAGCATAATTTATCTTTAGCAGAGGGCAGAGACATAGAGAAGAGTGTAAAGATTGGTCAAATACAGAACATTTTAAAAAGGTATAGTCATAGAATTGTAGATTAGCTTCTTTGAGTCTGTTTCCTATTTACCTGGCTTTCTGCCAAGAATAATTTGATTGACTCATAGAACAACCAGTCCGCCTGTTGGAGGCGTTTCCCTTCGAATCCCAGAGGCCCCTATTATGGATTTGTTTTGTTTTTGTGTAGGCAGAGCAGTGCTAAAAGCACTGCAGTATATTCCAGAAATATGTCATTATGTTGTCTGCAGTGCTACCAGGAGTGGACAGCAAGACAAGATAGCGGAAGATTAAACACAAAGAATTATTTGAGTCCTGTTTATATAGCAGTACACTTGAAGCAACATGAATTTGCCATATGTTTGAACTGAAAGGATAAAGTATAAACCCAGTTACTTGAACATTTTTTAATAAATCAGGGACCATGCTGTTGAATGTGAATGTTTATTGATGTACATTTACCTTTTGAATCAAGCTTTCAGAGCCTTATGTACCAGATAAATGCTTGCTTCATGCCACAGCTAAACCTTGTACTCCACCCCCAAAACTTGAATAAAAAAAGAATATGCTGAGTATTATGGAAGTTTTCACACAGGAGATGCAGGTTGGAAAAAAAAAGTGCTTCAAATTCATGGGTGGGTCCTCATTTTCTATAGAATAAACTACATTTTATAATGTACAGGCCAAGCCCTTTCCAATCCAACTTCAGGCTCCCTCCCTATTCAGTTTTATCTCTTATACACATTTTTATCACAGTCTACTTCTCTTTTATCACAGGGTACAGTGAAATATTCCATTTTATTGAATTCCCTCCCTCTTCCCCAAAAAACTGAAAAATATACTCTTCAGTCTCTAAGTCAGTATGCTTTCTTCTGTGAAGAGTTCTGTTTCCTTTAAAATTAAACATCCATCCTTTATTTCTACTATTATAATACCCATTGGGCTATAGCAATGGTTCTCATATACCTTACAAAGTGGTCCCCCCTTCCAACCTGGCACTATACCTAGTTATTACAGTACTAGAGGGCCGGTGCATGAAATCCGTGCATGGGTAGGGTCCCTAGGCCTGGCTGGCGATCAGGGCCCATCGGGGCCTCTGGCTGCCAGCTGGGGCCTCCCTTCGTTCCGCGCTGCCCCTGGTGATCAGTGCATGTCATAGTGAGTAGTGATAGAACTCCTGGTCTCCCAATTGAACTCCCGCGGGGACACTTTGCAGATTAGATTTTTATATAGATAGATTATTGACTATATTCCCTATGCTGTACTTTACAGTCCCATGACTATTTTGTAATATCAATTTGTACTTCTGAATTCCTTCACCTTTTTCACCCAGCCTCCCAACTCCCCTCCCCTCTGGCAACCATCATTCTGTTCTCTGTGTCTGACTCTGTTTCAGTTTTGTTTGTTTATTTAATTTGTTATTTGTCTTTCTCTGACTGACTTATTTCGCTGAACATAATATATTCTAGGTTCATCCATGCTGTGGCAAACTTTTGCTCTGAGAATCCTTTGTACTCTTAAGTAATTGAGAATCCCAGAGAGCTTTTATGTGGCCTACATTGATCATATTTACTATAGTATATGAGAAATTTAAATTGAGAAATTAAAAAAATTATTACTCTAGTAAAAAAATAAACTTAATATATTTTTAAGTGAATCATCACCCTTCCCCCCCAAATAAATATTGAAATGAATATTCTCATATCCGCTTCTGCATTCAGTCTGTTGTACTATCTTGTCTAGTTGAAGCATATAAAGAAAAGGAAGTCTTCCCTAGCTGGTTTGGCTCAATGGATAGAGCATCGGCCTGCGGACTGAAGGGTCCCAGATTCCAGTCAAGGGCACGTGCCTGGGCTGCAGGCTTGAGCCCCAGTAGAGTGTGTGCAGGAGGCAGTTGATCAATGATTCTCTCTCATTATGTTTCTCTTTCCCTCTCTCTTCCTCTCTGAAATAAATTTTAAAAAAATATTTTTTTTAAAAAAGAAAAAGGAAGCCTCCTCCTATATAATAAAGTGGTAATATGCAAATTGACCATCACTCCAACACACAAGATGGCCACCCCCATGTGGTCAAAGATGGCCGCCACAAGATGGCTGCCAGGGGAGGGCAGTTGGGAGGGACCAGTCCTGAAAGGGAGGGCAGTTGGGAGTACGAGGGCAGTTTGGGGGAACCAGGCCTGCAAAGGAGGGAAGTTGCGGGGGACCCAGGCCTGCAGGGGAGAGAAGTTGGGGGGAACCAGGCCTGCAGCAGGTCTAAAGGCGTGGAGAGGAAGGGAGAGCAGATGGGCAGTAAGAAGGTTTAGACCAGGAGGGGAGAGCAGATAGGCAGTTAGGGGGACCAGGCTGGCAGGGGAGAGCAGTTAGGGGCAACCAGGCCTGCAGGGGAGAGCAGTTAGGGGTGACCGGGCTGGTAGGGGAGGGCAATTATGCAGATCTTCTAAATATTTGTGCATTTTATACAATAGCAAAATGTCATATGTGGTAATATTAGGCCTGCAGGGGAGGGCAGTTGGGGGCGACCAGGCCTGCAGGGAAGGATAGTTAGGGGTGACCAGGTCTGCAAGGGAGGACAGTTAGGGGTGACCAGGCTGGCAGGGGAGGGCAGTTAGGGGCAATCGGGCCAGCAGAGAAGCAGTTAGGCATCAATCAGGCTGGCAGGGGAGTGGTTAGGGGGTGAACAGGCTGGCAGGCAGGCAGGCAAGCGGTTGGGAGCCAGCAGTCTGGATTGTGAGAGAGATGTCAAACTACCGATTTACGCCCGATCCCTGTGGGTCCTGTTGGGATCGGGCCTAAACGGGCAGTCGGACATCCCTCCAGGGGTCCCAGATTGGAGAGAGTGCAGGCTGGGCTAAGGGTTGCCCCCCCCCCCCCCCGCGCAAATTTCGTGTACCGGGCCTCTAGTACACATATATATTAGGGAAAGGATAAATAGTTTATTCATTTTTTTAGGTAATTATGGGTATTCTATACTCGTTTCTTAAGGTTAGTCAAAATGGAATCTGAAACCTTATGAATGAACTTTTTGTCATTTTACATTAAAATCCATTGTTTTCTCTTGTAAGATTCAAAATGAAATTTACCTGTGTGACATGATGTATTAGTCAATTGGAAAATATTGGGTCTCTGAATTATGCAGATCTTCTAAATATTCGTGCATTTTATACAATAGCAAAATGTCATATTTGGTAATATTGCTGGCTTCATCAGAAAAGTTTTTTTTTTCTTTTATTTTTCAGTTACAGTTGACATTCAATATTATTTTGTATTACTTTCAGGTGTACAGCATAGTGGTTAGACAATCATGTGCTTTACAAAATGGCCTCCTCCTTGCAACCTGGCACCATACCTAGTTATTACAGTACTAGAGGCCTGGTGCACAAAAATTTG
>NW_005354174.1:1356471-1365729 GCF_000412655.1 Myotis brandtii
AATTTGCATATAGTCGCTCTGATTGGCTGGTGGGCATGGCTTGGGCGTAGCGGAGGGGCAGTCAATTTGCATGTTTCTCTTTTATTAGATTAGATTATTGACTATATTCCTTATGCTGTACTTTACATCCCTGTGACTGTTTTATGACTACCAATTTGTACTTCTGAATCCCTTCACCTTTTTCTCCCAGCATCCCAAACCGGCCTCCCCTCTGGCAACCATCAGTCTGTTCTCTGTGTCTGACTCTGTTTCAATTTTTTTTGTTCATTTATTTTGTTCTTTAGATTTCACATATCAGTGAAATCATATGGTATTTGCCTTTCTCTGACTGACTTATTTCATTGAGCATAATATCTTCTAGGTTCATCCATGCTGTCACAAACTAAGACTTCATTCTTTGTAGTATGCCATTGTATATTTGTACCCCAACTTTTTAATTCACTTGTCTATTGATGGGGAGTTGGGTTGCTTCCATATCTTGGCTATTGTAAATAATGATGCAGTGAACATGGGGGTGCGTATATACTTTCAAATTAGCATTTTGTCTTAACCAGATGGCGTTCATTTTATAATTATTCATTAAAGTGTATACTTATGTTTTATGACCTTTTCAATATGTGTGCTATGTTATATTTCACAGTTTTTTTTAAAAATAATATTTTATTGATTTTTCACAGAGAGGAAGGGAGAGGGACAGAGAGTTAGAAACATTGATGAGAGAGAAACATCGATCGGCTGCCTCCTGCACACCCCCCACTGGGGATGTGCCCACAACCAAGGCACATGCCCTTGACAGGAATCGAACCCGGGACCCTTCAGTCCACAGGCCGACGCTCCATCCACTGAGCCAAACTGGTCAGGGCAAGTTTTTTTAAGTTAAAAGAAAATAAGGCATCAATTTTGTAGGCATAGATCATAGCAGACAGTTCCCTAGCCCATCCATTTCTATAGTTTGGTTATAGACATCCTGAGAAGCTCAGCTTAGCTTCAATTATTTTATGGGTTAAGTATAGCTTTTGCTAAAATTTAAAAAAACACACACATTTTTGTTGATTTTAGAGAGAGAGGGAGGGAGGGAAAGGGATAGAGAGGTAGAAACATCGATGAGAGAGACACATTAGTCATCAGCTGCCTCTTGCACACCCCACACCAGGGATCGAACCCGCAACCCAGTTATGTGCCGTAACTGGGAATTGAACCAGGGACTTCTTGGTTCATGGGTTGATACTCAACCACTGAGCCACACTAGCAGGGCTAAAACATGTTCCTTTTACAGTAAATAAGCTAGTATAGATTCTTTTTTCTGCAGCTAAGAATTTAAAATAAAAAATCTATTATCACAATAAAGGTAAGTGAGGTAATCTCCCGTAAAGGGGGGTTAAGCACATTTAGAAAACAAATACCTACAGTATGCAAGTACTTCAACTGTTTGCAAAAAGTACCGAAAACAAAATGGAAAGGATAAAAGAAAAAGAGCTAAAAATAAAAAGATATTCGAAGACACAATATTAACATTATTTAAACCACATTTTGGTCAAAAGCATTATGTACAAAGAGATATGCTGCAAAGATCTAAAAATACTGAATGTGTTCCCTATTCATTTGAAATGTCACCTTTATCATATGCTACATTTGCCTCAGATCTATTTCTGGATTCATCCTACTCATCTATTTATGGTACTTAAATAGCAATTTTAAGTATGCCTCAATTATTTCAATATTATCTTAAGTATTTTTCCAGATAAACTTTTGAAGCACCTTGCAAAATTAAAAAAACACACACACCCTGTTGAAGTTCTTATGGGAACTGCAGTATATTAGTTATAAAGTAATTGACATCTTTAAAATTTGACATACTTAATTAGTCTTCCTTGTTTCCTACTTTACATTTGAATCTTAAATTATTTAAAAATGACAAAACTAGGAGCATATTAAAAAGATAGTATCAGTATATGAATTCTAACTTAAGAAAAGCATAGTAAGAAAATATACATGTCATTAAAACAAAGACTAATACATTTTTAAAAAAATTTATGTTTATTGATTTCAGAGAGGAAAGGAGAGGGGGAGAGAGGTAGAAACATCAATGAGAGAGAATCATTGATCGGCTGCCTTCTGCACACCCCCCACTGGGGATTGAGACCACAACCTGGGTATGTGCCCTTGACCAGGAATCGAACCCAGAACCCTTCAGTCTGCAGACCGATGCTCAATCCACTGAGCCAAACTGGCTAGGGCCTAATTCATTTTATAACATAAAAATATAACATTTTTGAATGAAGTAAAGCTATTCTAAATAGAGAACATGATAAATTTAAAACTTGGGATACTTATATAGCAATTAACATACAGTCATTTAATTCTCAGGAGGTAGGTACTATCATTATCTCTATTTTAGAGAGGAGGATACTCTGGCACAAAAGTTTTACCCAAAATCACACAGGTAATAAGTGGAGATGCCTGGGATTCAAACCCAGTCAATATATCATACTGCTAATCATTATGCTAAGAGTTCTTACAGAATTCTAATGCCAAAGTAAGTATCTACACTAAGAAAAGAGAAACATGCAAATTAGTGTCACTCTGCTATGTCACCAGCCAATCAGAGCAACCATGCAAATTAACCCAACAAAGATGGCGGTTAATTTGCATATGCAGGTGAGGAGTGAAGACTGAAGGCTCCAGTCGGAGTGAAGACTGAAGACTGAAGAGGCTTGGCTTCTCTGCTGCAGCCCCAGCGGAGAAGCCAAGCCTCGCTGGGGCCGGACCAAAGGCCTGAGTCCTGGGAGCCAGAGGAAAACCGGTGCCTGCAGCCAGGGGAAGGAAGGCCTATTGCACGAATCTTTGTGCAACAGGCTTCTAGTGAAGATATAAAAAAGCCTTTAGGAAAGCAATTTGGAAATGTTATTAACAATCATCAAGAGATTATCTTTAGCCCTAACTGGTTTGGCTCAGTGGATAGAGCATCAGCCTGTGGACTGAAGGGTCCTGGGTTTGATTCTGGTCAAGGTCATGTACCTTGGTTGTGGGCTCGATTCCCAGTGGGAGGGTGTGCAGGAGGCAGCTGATCAATGTTTCTCTCTCATCAATGTTTCTAACTCTCTATCTCCCTCTCTGTAAAAATCAATAAAATTTATTTTTAAAAAAGATTATCTTTAACTAAATAATTCAGCTTTTGAGAATTTTTTTCTTAGGAAATAATCCAAAGGAAAGGAAAGGCTATGTTGCTTTTATTTTAGCCCTTATTTATAACTAGAGGCCCGGTGCACGAAATTCGTGCACTGGGGGTTGGGGGGGGGTTCCCTCAGCCCGGCCTGCACCCTTTTGCAGTCTGGGTGCCCTCTCACAATCCGGGACCCTTCGGGGGATGTCCACCTGCCGGCTTAGTCCCGTTCCCAGGGATCGGGCCTAAGCTGGCAGTCGGACATCCCTCTCGCAGTCTGGAACCCCTCGCTCCTTACCGCCTGCCTGCTCGCTGCTCCTTACCACTCAGGTCGCTGCTCCTTAGTGCTGCCATGGAGGCTGCTGAGGCTACCTCCACCGCTGCTGCCCTCGCCAGCCATGAGCCCGGCTTCTGGCTGAGCGGCACTTCCCTTGTGGGAGCACACTGACCACCAGGGGGCAGCTCCTGTGTTGAGCATCTGCCCCCTGGTGGTCAGTGTGCATCATAGTGACTGGTGGTTCCGCTTTAACGATCACTTAGGCTTTTCTTATATAGATAGTATAGTGCACACTTGTCCAGCACCCATTCACCTTCTGTTGGATTTGATTCATCCCAGAGGCTAAAACCTTTCAATGAGTGTCCACCAGTTTCTATCACTAGAACCTCAGAGGTATCCTTCTCTCTATTTGACACCTGTGAACTACCTAATGTCCTTCCAATAAATTCCCTATTTAATGTAGATTGAGTCAGTTTGTGTTATTTTCAAAGACCTGTAATACAAAACTAGTTCCAAAGGGTAGGTTGCAGGCAACTGCCCTTCAGAAAAATGTAAGTCATGGAATCAATAAGAGGTAGAAGGCATCAGGACTCTCATTCATATTCTAGATGGTAAGCAAACAGCCCATGTATGGAGTGGTGAGATAGGGCTGAATTCATCAATAAAGAAAACAGTAAGCAGATAGTCTGCTGTCAGCATACTAGTTTAGAACTGTGGTTAAAACTTTTCTGGTCAACTAATGCAAATACTTAGGCAAACACTGGCCTAAGACCTCATATAACTCTTAGAAACAACAAATAATTTGATATGACTGTTAAGAACTGAATTTGGGGGGCGGAGGAAGAAGAACTGAATTGTGTCCCTCCAAAAAAAGTTTTGTTGAAATCCTAACACCTAGTACCTCACAATAGGACCTTATTTGGACATAGTCTTTTTTGTTTGTTTTTTTAATTCTCACTCGAGGATATTTTTCCATTGATTTTTAGAGAGTAGAAGGAAGGGGGAGAGACAGAAAAACATGGATGTGAGAAAGACAGTTCGATTGTGTTGCCTCCCACATGTACCCCTACAGGCTACTGGAATCGAACCTGGGACCCTTCAGTTCTTGGGCTGAGGCCCTATCCACTGAGCCAAACCAGCTCACGCAGGAATAGGGTCTTTACAGTGGCAATCTATAAAGTTAAGATAAAGTCATTAGGGTGGGCCCTAATCCAATATGACTGGTGTTCTTATAAAAAGAGGAACTTTGGCCCTGGCCAGTGTGGCTCATTTGGTTTTAGTGTCTGCCAGTATACCAAAAGGTCACAGGTTCAAAATACCTAGGTTGCAGGTTTGGTTCCCAGTTGGGACGCATACAAGAGGCAACTGATTGATGTTTCTCTCTCTTCCTCTCTCTAAAAATTAATGAACATGCCCTCCTCGGGTGAAGATTAAAAAAAAAAAAAAAAGAGGAAATTTGGACCCAGGGACACACAGGGGAAGATGATGTGAAGACACATAGGGAAAAGACAGCCATGTGACTAGAGTGAGAAGTCTACAAGAGAGTAAATACCAGGAATCGCCAGTGAAGGGGAAGAGCCAAGGAATGATTCTCCCTCAGAGCTTTTACGTAGAGTATAGATAATGGACCTGCCACTCACCACCTTGACTTTGGACTTCTAGCCTTCTAGAACTGTGAGACAATACATTTTTGGTAATTTGTTAAGGCAGGTCTAGAAAACAAGCACAATGATATAGAGCAGAGGTTCTCAACCTGTGGGTCGCGACCCCTTTGGCGGTTGAACGACCCTTTCACAGGGGTCGCCTAAGACCATCCTGCATATCAGATATTAACATTATGATTCATAACAGTAGCAACATTACAGTTATGAAGTAGCAACGAAAAAAATTTTTTTTTTAAATATATTTTATTGATTTTTTACAGAGAGGAAGGGAGAGAGATAGAGAGTCAGAAACATTGATGAGAGAGAAACATCGATCAGCCGCCTCCTGCACATCCCCCACTGGGGATGTGCCCGCAACCCAGGTACAAGCCCTTGACCGGAATCGAACCTGGGACCTTTCAGTCTGCAGGCCGACGCTCTATCCACTGAGCCAAACCAGTTTTGGCGCAACGAAATAATTTTATGGTTGGGTCACAACATGAGGAACTGTATTTAAAGGGCCAGAAGGTTGAGAACCACTGATATAGAGGAAACAATTAAAAGATTTGGGGAGATAGGGATCTTTTATTAAATCTATTATACGCATATAATCCCCACTTACCTAACCCAAGAATGGTTTAGAAGACTCTTCAAAGTTCTTCGGGCCCCCCCCCCCCACACACACAGCAGAAATTTTATTTGATGGTAGTACAACTTCGCAGTTATTTTTTTTTATATGGCTAGTCCATTCTTTTGTCTTTAGGAAATTCTTCCCTACCCTAAGATCGTGATTGTACCTTCCTATATATTTTTAAAGCATTTTAGTTTTTCTTTTCATGTTAGGCCTTTAATGTACCTGTAATTGATTTTTTGTGTTTGGCATCAGGGACCCAAAGTTATTTTTTTTTTCTCTCTCTCTCTTGTCCTAATTCCAATTATTAAATGTCTATCCTTTCTCCATTGTTTGTAAGTTTCAAAATATGCACGGGTCTGTTTTTCTGCTCACTATTGTGTTCTGTTAGTCTACTGGTTTACAGCTTTTCCATAAAAGTCTTGTTAGGACTATGTTAGCATTGTCCCTGGATATACAGGGGGCGAGGGCAAAAGTAGGTTTACAGTTGTATATGAAACAGTTTGTTCTTGTGTTATTACTTATTATCTTAATACAACTGTAAACCTACTTTTGCCCCATTCTGTAATGATGAAAGGATTAATTCAAGTCCTTTAAAAGCTTTCAAAATATTTAAAAAAAAATTTTCCCAATACTGCCCTAGCCAGTTTGGCTCAGTGGATAGAGTATCAGCCTGCGGACTGAAAAGTCACGGATTCGATTCCTGTCAAGGGTACATGCCTGGGTTGTGGGCTCGATCCTCGTAGGGGGTGTGCAGAAGGCAGCCGATCAATCATTCTCATCATTGATGTTTCTATCTCTCTCTCCCTCTCCCTTCCTCTCTGAAATCAATAAAGATGTATATTTAAAAAATTTTTCCCAATGCTAATTAAAATTTTATAATGCTAACTCAGCATATGATACATAAACTGTATTAGAATAAAACATAAGTTACCTGGAAGAGTAAAATATTTTATTTCGTATTACAGCAGAATGGCCAAAGACTATGACGGGTCTTCCCAGCACGTCAGGGACAACGGCCAGTGTGGTCATCATACGGGGCATGAAGATGTATGTAGCTCACGTGGGTGACTCAGGCGTGGTTCTTGGAATTCAGGATGACCCAAAGGATGATTTTGTCAGAGCTGTGGAAGTAACACAGGACCATAAGCCAGAACTACCCAAGGAAAGAGAACGAATTGAAGGACTTGGTGGGAGGTAATCATTATGCTGTTTTGTCTTTCCTCTCTTGGTCTATTTAATCCTTTTCTGCTTTACTAACCAGTTTGTCCTATTTCTCCCTTTCGATGAAGTGATTTTTCTCAATATTATATGTTTTTTGTTTGCCTGATAAAGTACCCATGTGCATTCATATTTATCTCATTACTTTGAATTGACTTTTATTTCTGATAATGGCTCCAAAGAGAAATATTTTAGTGGAATTCAAGTAACAACATATGCAAGGATTTATTTTTTATTGTTTTATTTTTTGCAAGGATTTATTGAAGACCTTTTACATGAATAATGGTCAGCATGACCTTCACAATTTGAACTGAACAGCCCTTAGAGTTCCAGAATAGAACAGTTTGATCTTATTTCAGGAATCGAATTTTGTTAAAATTAACCTTCAGTTTTTTCTTTGATTTCTAAGTCGTGCTGTAAACCTTTCTTCTTATTTTTTATTCTCTATTTTAACTTACTGTCTCAATGTGTAGTTTATAAACTATGAACTGAAATTGACTTCAACATGGTATTTTTATGATACAAACTAAAATGTAAGATTATTCTAAAGTAATGAGGAATAAATAGCATGAGAAAACTAAAAAATTATTCCAATACTTATTTGTAACAATTGAAGGCCTAAGGCAATTTAAATGTTTTCTAAATAATAATTATAATGAAAGCCTTATAATATTACTAGCCTCTCTTTCTTGCTTTTAGTAAATCAAAAGTCTTTTTCAGAGTAATAATAAACTAAGAAAAATAATTAACATTCTTAATTATAAGGAGTTCAAAACATCAGTAAGAAAAACACCCTCCCCGCCCCCAGATAGGTGGATAATGGAGAGGAAGTTTGAACAACAAAAATACAAAAGAGTAGTAAACATGAGAAAAAATGTTTAACATTATTGAAATGAAACTCTATTTCCTTCTGTTGGGTTAGCAAAGGTTAAAAAACTAGAGAGGTACTTTTTAATTGAAGTGGGTCTCCTGTGGGAAGGATTTTAAGTTGGTACAAACTGTATAGAATATAATACCTATCACTAGCTTTAAATGTTTATTTTTTTAAAAAGAGAGAAAAAATGTTTATAGATGCAGTAATTTCAGAAATCTACTCTAAAGAAGAAATCTGAAATGTGGACCAAAATATATGAAGAGTCATTGATTGCAGGAATGTTTAATGACTATTAATGGCTGGAAAAAACTTGAAGGCCCAATAGCTGGAGAATGGTTAAGCATATTATAACACATACTAATAACAATGAATATGATATAGCTATTTAATGTTTATAGATAAACTAGAGACCCATTGCATGAAATTTGTATACTGGTAGGGTCCCTAGTGGCTGCCAGCTGGGTACTCCCTCCCTTCCCCCAGCCAGCCCCACCCCCTGGTCGAACTCTCGGACAAATGCCCAGTCGAGGGGACAATTTGCATGCTATGCTTTTATTATATAGGATTTTAAAAAATCAATTATATTATGAAAAATTTTAAGCATAATTAAAGAAAGGTAAAGAGAGTATTCTAATGAATTCTCATGTTTATGAGGTATTTTTAATAATAGAATGCCTATAGGTAACAGAATAAGCAGCATATAAAATGAGAGAGTGTAATCTCAACTATGCTGAGAAATAAGAATAGGATAGAAATATACCAAATGTTAAAAATTTTCTGAATGATGATTTGCTTATGTATATATGCATACACATACTTTTTTAGGTAGCATAAAATGATGTACTATAGAAGGTCTCTCAACTACTATTGTCCCATAGGCCACTCAGTTCTCTTCCACCTACAAGAAACTAATATTACCGTTTATTGTTCAATAGACTGATATTCATATACAGTCAAATATGAAATTATACCATGTATGGAAGTACTATCATTTAGTCTGTTGAAGAATATTTATTTCTAATTTTTTGTTATTACAACACTATTGTAAAACGAAAAATCCTGCACATGCATCTTTTTGTACAGTGCAAGTATTATTTGAAGGATCATTTCCTAGAAGTGGTATTGCTGGGCCAAAGAGGAGTATGCGGGGCATGCAGGAGGCAGCCAATCGATGTTTTGTTCTCACTTCAATGTTTCTCTCTCTCTCCCTCTCCCTTCCTCTCTCTCAAAAAATCATTTAAAAAATATAGCCTGGCTGGTGTGACTCAGTGGTTGAGCATCGACCTATGAACCAGGAGGTCATGGTTCGATTCCCAGTCAGGGCACATGCCCGAATTCCGGGCTCAATCCCTGGTGTGGGGTGTGCAGGAGGCAGCCAATCAATGATTCTCTCTCATCATTGATGTTTCTCTCTCTCTCTCTCTGTCTCTCTCTCTCTCTCTCTCCCTC